>NW_027516936.1:0-51009 GCF_048772815.1 Callospermophilus lateralis
GGAGTTCTCAGTTTTGTCTCTATGGTTTGTTTCCTCTGCAAGTAGCCCTATTCACAGACTGTGGAAAAGCACTTTCAATGAGAGGGGTTGCCAAGCTTCTGAGAAATAGCGAGTTTCCGAAATACCAGCAAATATTTTTTCACGCAATCTTGATGACACTTAGTGGTAATGATCACTACACAAATCCCACTTGGCTCACCAAATTTTGTTTTTCTAGGTTGAAGCATTCGTCTACAGTAGCAGTTTTTAATTTTAGGTTTTACTCTGTTCTCTCCTATATAGATAGATGAATTTGGAACTCTAAATCCAACATGGTTTGTAGTAGCTCTTTGAAACTTGACAAAGTAACGGAGTTCTCAGTTTTGTCTCTATGGTTTGTTTCCTTTTCAAATAGCCCTGGCACAGACTGTGGAAAAGCACTTTCATTGAGAAGGGTTGCCAAGCTTCTAAGAAATTACGAGTTTCCGAAATACCAGCAAACATTTTTTCACGCAATCTTGATGACACTTGGTGGTAAGGACAAGTACACAAATCCCACTTGGGTCACCAAATTTTGTTCTTCTAGGTTGAAGCGTTCGTCTACAGTAGCAGTTTTTATTTTTAGGTTTCTCTCTGTTCTCTCCTATATAGATAGATGAATATTTAACTCTAAATCCAACATGGTGTGTAATAGCTCTTTGAAACTTGAAAAAATAAAGGAGTTCTCAGTTTTGTCTCTATGATTTGTTTCCGCTTCAAGTAGCCCTAAGCAGGGACTGTGGAAAAGCACTTTCATTGAGAGGGGTTGCAAAGCTTCTAAGAAATAACAAGTTTCCGAATTACCAGCAAATATTTTTTCACCCAATGTTGATGATACGTGGTGGTGAAGATCGGTACACAAATCCCACTTGGCTCACCAAATTTTGTCCTTCTTGGTTGAATCGTTCGTCAACAGTAGCAGTTTTTATTTTTAGGTTTCACTCTGTTCTCTGCTATATAGATAGATGAATTTGGAACTCTAAATCCAACATGGTTTGTAGTAGCTCTTTGAAACTTGACAAAATAAAGGAGTTCTCAGTTTTGTCTCTATGGTTTGTTTCCTCTTCAAGTAGCCCTAGGCACAGACTGTGGAAAAGCACTTTTATTGAGAGGGATTGCCAAGCTTCTAAGAAATAACGAGTTTCCGAAATACCAGCAAATATTTTTTCACCCAGTCCTGATGATACTTGTTGGTGATGATCAGTACACAAATCCCACATGGCTCACCAAATTTTGTTCTTGTAGGTTGAAGCGTTCGTCTACAGCAGCAATTTTTATATTTAGGTTGCACTCTTTTCTCTCCTATATAGATAGATGAATTTGGAACTCTAAATCCAACATGGTTGGTAGTGGCTCTTTGAAACTTGACAAAATAAAGGAGTTCTCAGGTTTTTCTCTATGGTTTGTTTCCTCTTCAAGTAGCCCCAGGCACAAACGGTGGAAAAGCAGTTTCATTAAGAGGGGTTGCCAAGCTTCCAAGAAATTACGAGTTTCCGAAATACCAGCAAATATTTTTTCACCCAATCTTGATGATACTTGGTGGTAAGGACAAGTACACAAATCCCACTTGGCTCACCAAATTTTATTCTTCTAGGTTGAAGCATTCGTCTACAGTAGCAGTTTTTATTTTTAGGTTTCACTCTGTTCTCTCCTATATAAATAGATGAATTTGGAACTCTAAATCCAACATGGATTGTAGTAGCTCTTTGAAACGTTTCAAAAAAAGGAGTTTTCAGTTTTGTCTCTATGGTTTGTTTCCTTTTCAAGTAGCCCTGGCACAGACTGTGGAAAAGCACTTTCATTGAGAGGGGTTGCCAATCTTCCAAAAAATAACGAGTTTCCGAAATACCAGCAATTATTTTCTCACCCAATCTTGATGATACTTGGTGGTAAGGACAAGTACACAAATACCACTTGGCTCACCAAATTTTGTTCTTCTAGGTTGAAGCATTCGTCTACAGTAGCAGTTTTTAATTTTAGGTTTTACTCTGTTCTATGCTATATAGATAGATGAATTTGGAACTCTAAATCCAACATGGTTTGTAGCAGCTCTTTGAAACTTGACAAAATAAAGGAGATCTCAGTTTTGTCTCTATGGTTTGTTTCCTCTTCAAGTAGCCCTAGGCACCAATGGTGGAAAAGCACTTTCATTGGGAGGGGTTGCCAAGCTTCTAAGAAATAACGAGTTTCCGAAATACCAGCAAATATTTTTTCACCCAATCTTGATGATACTTGGTGGTAGGACAAGTACACAAATCCCACTTGGCTCACTAAATTTTGTTATTCTAGGTTGAAGTATTCGTCTACAGTAGCAGTTTTTAATTTTAGGTTTTACTCTGTTCTCTCCTATATAGATAGATGAATTTGGAACTCTAAATCCAACATGGTTTGTAGTAGCTCTTTGAAACTTGAAAAAATAAAGGAGTTCTCAGTTTTGTCTCTATGATTTGTTTCCGCTTCAAGTAGCCCTAAGCAGAGACTGTGGAAAAGCACTTTCATTGAGAGGGGTTGCAAAGCTTCTAAGAAATAACGAGTTTCCGAATTACCAGCAAATATTTTTTCACCCAATGTTGATGATACGTGGTGGTGAAGATCGGTACACAAATCCCACTTGGCTCACCAAATTTTGTCCTTCTTGGTTGAATCGTTCGTCAACAGTAGCAGTTTTTATTTTTAGGTTTCACTCTGTTCTCTTCTATATAGATAGATGAATTTGGAACTCTAAATCCAACATGGATTGTAGTAGCTCTTTGAAACTTGACAAAATAAAGGAGTTCTCAGTTTTGTCTCTATGGTTTGTTTCCTCTTCAAGTAGCCCTAGGCACAGACTGTGGAAAAGCACTTTCATTGAGAGGGGTTGCAAGGCTCTAAGAAATAACGATTTTCCGAAATACCAGCAAATATTTTTTCACCCAGTCTTGATGATACTTGTTGGTGATGATCAGTACACAAATCCCACATGGCTCACCAAATTTTGTTCTTCTAGGTTGAAGCGTTCGTCTACAGCAGCAATTTTTATATTTAGGTTGCACTCTGTTCTCTCCTATATAGATAGATGAATTTGGAACTCTAAATCCACCATGGTTTGTAGTGGCTCTTTGAAACCTGACAAAATAAAGGAGTTCTCAGGTTTTTCTCTATGGTTTGTTTCCTCTTCAAGTAGCCCCAGGCACAAACGGTGGAAAAGCACTTTCATTTAGAGGGGTTGCCAAGCTTCCAAGAAATTACGAGTTTCCGAAATACCAGCAAATATTTTTTCACCCAATCTTGATGATACTTGGTGTTTACGATCGGTACACAAATCCCACTTGACTCACCAAATTTTGTTCTTCTAGGTTGAAGCGTTCGTTTCCAGTAGCAGTTTTTATTTTTAGGTTTCACTCTGTTCTCTCCTATATAAATAGATGAATTTGGAACTCTAAATCCAACATGGTTTGTAGTAGCTCTTTGAAACGTTTCAAAAAAAAGGAGTTTTCAGTTTTGTCTCTATGGTTTGTGTCCTTTTCAAGTAGCCCTGGCACAGACTGTGGAAAAGCACTTTCATTGAGAGGGGTTGCCAATCTTCCAAAAAATAACGAGTTTCTGAAATAGCAGCAAATATTTTTCACCCAATCTTGATGATACTTGGTGGTAAGGACAAGTACACAAATCCCACTTGGCTCACCAAATTTTGTTCTTCTAGGTTGAAGCATTCGTCTACAGTAGCAGTTTTTATTTTTAGGTTTCACTCTGTTCTCTCCTATATAGATAGATGAATTTGGAACTCTAAATCCAATATGGTTAGTAGTAGCTCTTTGAAACGTGACAAAGTAAAGGAATTCTCAGTTTTGTCTCTATGATTTGTTTTTGCTTGATGTAGCCCTAAGCAGAGACTGTGGAAAAGCACTTTCATTGAGAGGGGTTGCCAAGCTTCTAAGAAATAACGAGTTTCCAAATTACCAGCAAATATTTTTTCACCCAATGTTGATGATACGTGGTGGTAAAGATCGGTACACAAATACCACTTAGCTCAACAAATTTGGTCCTTCTTGGTTGAAGCGTTCGTCAACAGTAGCAGTTTTATATTTAGGTTTCACTCTGTTCTCGGCTATATAGATAGATGAATTTGGAAATCTAAATCCAACATGGTTTGTAGTAGCTATTTGAAACTTGACAAAATAAAGGAGTTCTCAGTTTTGTCTCTATGGTTTGTTTCCTCTTCAAGTAGCCCTATTCACAGACTGTGGAAAAGCACTTTCATTGAGAGGGGTTGCCAAGCTTCTGAGAAATAAAGAGTTTCCGAAATACCAGCAAATATTTTTTCACCCAATCTTGGTGATACTTGTTGGTGATGATCAGTACACATATCCCACTTGGCTCACCAAATTTTGTTCTTCTAGGTTGAAGCGTTCGTCTACAGTAGCAATTTTTATATTTAGGTTTCACTCTGTTCTCTCCTATATAGATAGATGAATTTGGAACTCTAAATCCAACATGGTTTGCAGCGGCTCTTTGAAACTTGACAAAATACAGGAGATCTCAGTTTTGTCTCTATGGTTTGTTTCCTCTTCAAATAGCCCTGGCACAGACTTTGGAAAGCACTTTCATTGAGATTGGTTGCCAAGCTTCTAAGAAATTACGAGTTTCCGAAATACCAGCCAACATTTTTTCACGCAATCTTGATGACACTTGGTGGTAAGGACAAGTACACAAATCCCACTTGGGTCACCAAATTTTGTTCTTCTAGGTTGAAGCATTCGTCTACAGTAGCAGTTTTTATTTTTAGGTTTCACTCTGTTCTCTCCTATATAGATAGATGAATTTGGAACTCTAAATCCAATATGGTTTGTAGTAGCTCTTTGAAACGTGACAAAGTAAAGGAATTCTCAGTTTTGTCTCTATGATTTGTTTCCGCTTCATGTAGCCCTAAGCAGAGACTATGGAACAGCACTTTCATTGAGAGGGGTTGCCAAGCTTCTAAGAAATAACGAGTTTCCGAATTACCAGCAAATATTTTTTCACCCAATCTTGATGATACTTGGTGGTGAAGATCGGTACACAAATCCCACTTGACTCACCAAATTTTGTTCTTCTAGTTGAAGCGTTCGTTTACAGTAGCAGTTTTTATTTTTAGGTTTCACTCTGTTCTCTCCTATATAAATAGATGAATTTGGAACTCTAAATCCAACATGGTTTGTAGTAGCTCTTTGATACTTGACAAAAAAAGGAGTTCTCAGTTTTGTCTCTATGGTTTGTTTCCTTTTCAAGTAGCCCGGGCACAGACTGTGGAAAAGCACTTTCATTGAGAGGGGTGCCAATCTTCCAAAAAATAACGAGTTTCCAAATACCAGCAAATATTCTTTCACCAAATCTTGATGATATTTGGTGGTAAGGACAAGTACACAAATCCCACTTGACTCACCAAATTTTGTTCTTCTAGGTTGAAGCATTCGTCTACAGTAGCAGTTTTTATTTTTAGGTTTCACTCTGTTCTCTCCTATGTAGATAGATGAATTTGGAACTCTAAATCCAATATGGCTTGTAGTAGCTCTTTGAAACGTGACAAAGTAAAGGAATTCTCAGTTTTGTCTCTATGAATTGTTTCCGCTTCATGTAGCCCTAAGCAGAGACTGTGGAAAAGCACTTTCATTGAGAGGGGTTGCCAAGCTTCTAAGAAATAACGAGTTTCTGAATTACCAGCAAATATTTTTTCACCCAATCTTGATGATACGTGGTGGTGAAGATCGGTACACAAATACCACTTAGCTCAACAAATTTGGTCCTTCTTGGTTGAAGCGTTCGTCAACAGTAGCAGTTTTATATTTAGGTTTCACTCTGTTCTCGGCTATATAGATAGATGAATTTGGAACTCTAAATCCAACATGGTTTGTAGTAGCTCTTTGAAACTTGGCAAAATAAAGGAGATCTGAGTTTTTTCTCTATGGTTTGATTCCTCTTCATGTAGCCCCAGGCACACACGGTGGAAAAGCTCTTTCATTGAGAGGTGTTGCCAAGCTTCTAAGAAATTACGAGTTTCCAAAATACCAGCAAATATTTTCTCACCCAATCTTGATGATACTTGGTGGTAAGGACAAGTACACAAATCCCACTTGGATCACCAAATTTTATTCTTCTAGGTTGAAGCATTCGTCTACAGTAGCAGTTTTTATTTTTAGGTTTCACTCTGTTCTCTCCTATATAGATAGATGAATTTGGAACTCTAAATCCAACATGGTTTGTAGTAGCTCTTTGAAACTTGGCAAAATAAAGGAGTTCTCAGTTTTGTCTCTATGGTTTGATACCTCTTCAACTAGCCCTAGGCACAGACTGTAGAAAAGCACTTTCATTGAGAGGGGTTGCCAAGCTTCTAAGAAATAAAGAGTTTCCGAAATACCAGCAAATATTTTTTCACCCAATCTTGATGACACTTGGTGCTGAAGATCGGTATACAAATCCCACTTGGCTCACCAAATTTTGTTCTTCTAGGTTGAAGCGTTCGTCTACAGTAGCAGTTTTTATATTTAGGTTTCACTCTGCTCTCTCCTATATAGATAGATGAATTTGGAACTCTAAATCCAATATGGTTTGTAGTAGCTATTTGAAACTTGACAAAATAAAGGAGCTTTCAGTTTTGTCTCTATGATTTGTTTCCGCTTCAAGTAGCCCTAAGCAGAGACTGTGGAAAAGCACTTTCATTGAGAGAGGTTGCCAAGCTTCCAAGAAATAACGAGTTTCCGAAATACCAGCAAATATTTTTTCACGCAATCTTGATGACACTTGGTGGTAAGGACAAGTACACAAATCCCACTTGGGTCACCAAATTTTGTTCTTCTAGGTTGAAGCATTCGACTACAGTAGCAGTTTTTATTTTTAGGTTTCACTCTGTTCTCTCCTATATAGATAGATGAATTTGGAACTCTAAATCCAACATGGTTTATAGTAGCTCTTTGAAACTTGGCAAAATAAAGGAGTTCTCAGTTTTGTCTCTATGGTTTGATTCCTCTTCAACTAGCCCTAGGCACAGACTGTGGAAAAGCACTTTCATTGAGAGGGGTTGCCAAGCTTCTAAGAAATAAAGAGTTTCCGAAATACCAGCAAATATTTTTTCACCCAATCATGATGATACTTGGTGGTGAAGATCGGTACACAAATCCCACTTGGCTCACCAAATTTTGTTCTTCTAGGTTGAAGCGTTCGTCTACAGTAGCAGTTTTTATATTTAGGTTTCACTCTCTTCTCTCCTATATAGATAGATGAATTTGGAACTCTAAATCCAATATGGTTTGTAGTAGCTATTTGAAAATTGACAAAATAAAGGAGCTTTCAGTTTTGTCTCTATGATTTGTTTCCGCTTCAGGTAGCCCTAAGCAGAGACTGTGGAAAAGCACTTTTATTGAGAGAGGTTGCCAAGCTTCCAAGAAATAACGAGTTTCCGAAATACCAGCAAATATTTTTTCACCCAATCTTGTTGATACTTAGTGGTGAAGATCGGTACACAAATCCCACTTGACTCACCGAATTTTGTTCTTCTAGGTTGAAGCGTTTGTTTACAGTAGCAGTTTTTATTTTTAGGTTTCACTCTGTTCTCTCCTATATAAATAGATGAATTTGGAACTCTAAATCCAACATGGTTTGTAGTAGCTCTTTGAAACGTGACAAAGTAAAGGAATTCTCAGTTTTGTCTCTATGATTTGTTTCCGCTTCATGTAGCCCTAAGCAGAGACTGTGGAAAAGCACTTTCAATGAGAGGGGTTGCCAAGCTTCTGAGAAATAACGAGTTTCCGAAATACCAGCAAATATTTTTTCACGCAATCTTGATGACACTTAGTGGTAATGATCACTACACAAATCCCACTTGGCTCACCAAATTTTGTTTTTCTAGGTTGAAGCATTCGTCTACAGTAGCAGTTTTTAATTTTAGGTTTTACTCTGTTCTCTCCTATATAGATAGATGAATTTGGAACTCTAAATCCAACATGGTTTGTAGTAGCTCTTTGAAACTTGACAAAGTAACGGAGTTCTCAGTTTTGTCTCTATGGTTTGTTTCCTCTTCAAATAGCCCTGGCACAGACTGTGGAAAAGCACTTTCATTGAGAAGGGTTGCCAAGCTTCTAAGAAATTACGAGTTTCCGAAATACCAGCAAACATTTTTTCACGCAATCTTGATGACACTTGGTGGTAAGGACAAGTACACAAATCCCACTTGGGTCACCAAATTTTGTTCTTCTAGGTTGAAGCGTTCGTCTACAGTAGCAGTTTTTATTTTTAGGTTTCTCTCTGTTCTCTCCTATATAGATAGATGAATATTTAACTCTAAATCCAACATGGTGTGTAATAGCTCTTTGAAACTTGAAAAAATAAAGGAGTTCTCAGTTTTGTCTCTATGATTTGTTTCCGCTTCAAGTAGCCCTAAGCAGGGACTGTGGAAAAGCACTTTCATTGAGAGGGGTTGCAAAGCTTCTAAGAAATAACAAGTTTCCGAATTACCAGCAAATATTTTTTCACCCAATGTTGATGATACGTGGTGGTGAAGATCGGTACACAAATCCCACTTGGCTCACCAAATTTTGTCCTTCTTGGTTGAATCGTTCGTCAACAGTAGCAGTTTTTATTTTTAGGTTTCACTCTGTTCTCTGCTATATAGATAGATGAATTTGGAACTCTAAATCCAACATGGTTTGTAGTAGCTCTTTGAAACTTGACAAAATAAAGGAGTTCTCAGTTTTGTCTCTATGGTTTGTTTCCTCTTCAAGTAGCCCTAGGCACAGACTGTGGAAAAGCACTTTTATTGAGAGGGATTGCCAAGCTTCTAAGAAATAACGAGTTTCCGAAATACCAGCAAATATTTTTTCACCCAGTCCTGATGATACTTGTTGGTGATGATCAGTACACAAATCCCACATGGCTCACCAAATTTTGTTCTTGTAGGTTGAAGCGTTCGTCTACAGCAGCAATTTTTATATTTAGGTTGCACTCTGTTCTCTCCTATATAGATAGATGAATTTGGAACTCTAAATCCAACATGGTTGGTAGTGGCTCTTTGAAACTTGACAAAATAAAGGAGTTCTCAGGTTTTTCTCTATGGTTTGTTTCCTCTTCAAGTAGCCCCAGGCACAAACGGTGGAAAAGCACTTTCATTAAGAGGGGTTGCCAAGCTTCCAAGAAATTACGAGTTTCCGAAATACCAGCAAATATTTTTTCACCCAATCTTGATGATACTTGGTGGTAAGGACAAGTACACAAATCCCACTTGGCTCACCAAATTTTATTCTTCTAGGTTGAAGCATTCGTCTACAGTAGCAGTTTTTATTTTTAGGTTTCACTCTGTTCTCTCCTATATAAATAGATGAATTTGGAACTCTAAATCCAACATGGATTGTAGTAGCTCTTTGAAACGTTTCAAAAAAAAGGAGTTTTCAGTTTTGTCTCTATGGTTTGTTTCCATTTCAAGTAGCCCTGGCACAGACTGTGGAAAAGCACTTTCATTGAGAGGGGTTGCCAATCTTCCAAAAAATAACGAGTTTCCGAAATACCAGCAATTATTTTCTCACCCAATCTTGATGATACTTGGTGGTAAGGACAAGTACACAAATCCCACTTGGCTCACCAAATTTTGTTCTTCTAGGTTGAAGCATTCGTCTACAGTAGCAGTTTTTAATTTTAGGTTTTACTCTGTTCTATGCTATATAGATAGATAAATTTGGAACTCTAAATCCAACATGGTTTGTAGCAGCTCTTTGAAACTTGACAAAATAAAGGAGATCTCAGTTTTGTCTCTATGGTTTGTTTCCTCTTCAAGTAGCCCTAGGCACCAATGGTGGAAAAGCACTTTCATTGGGAGGGGTTGCCAAGCTTCTAAGAAATAACGAGTTTCCGAAATACCAGCAAATATTTTTTCACCCAATCTTGATGATACTGGGTGGTAAGGACAAGTACACAAATCCCACTAGGCTCACCAAATTTTGTTCTTCTAGGTTGAAGCATTCGTCTACAGTAGCAGTTTTTATTTTTAGGTTTCACTCTGTTCTCTCCTATATAGATAGATGAATTTGGAACTCTAAATCCAATATGGTTTGTAGTAGCTCTTTGAAACGTGACAAAGTAAAGGAATTCTCAGTTTTGTCTCTATGATTTGTTTCCGCTTCATGTAGCCCTAAGCAGAGACTGTGGAAAAGCACTTTCATTGAGAGGGGTTGCCAAGCTTCTAAGAAATAACGAGTTTCCGAATTACCAGCAAATATTTTTTCACCCAATGTTGATGATACGTGGTGGTGAAGATCGGTACACAAATACCACTTAGCTCAACAAATTTGGTCCTTCTTGGTTGAAGCGTTTGTTTACAGTAGCAGTTTTTATTTTTAGGTTTCACTCTGTTCTCTCCTATATAAATAGATGAATTTGCAACTCTAAATCCAACATGGTTTGTAGTAGCTCTTTGAAACGTTTCAAAAAAAAGGAGTTTTCAGTTTTGTCTCTATGGTTTGTTTCCTTTTCAAGTAGCCCTGGCACAGACTGTGGAAAAGCACTTTCATTGAGAGGGGTTGCCAATCTTCCAAAAAATAACGAGTTTCTGAAATAGCAGCAAATATTTTTTCACCCAATCTTGATGATACTTGGTGGTAAGGACAAGTACACAAATCCCACTTGGCTCACCAAATTTTGTTCTTCTAGGTTGAAGCATTCGCCTACAGTAGCAGTGTTTATTTTTAGGTTTCACTCTGTTCTCTCCTATATAGATAGATGAATTTGGAACTCTAAATCCAATATGGTTAGTAGTAGCTCTTTGAAACGTGACAAAGTAAAGGAATTCTCAGTTTTGTCTCTATGATTTGTTTCCGCTTCATGTAGCCCTAAGCAGAGACTGTGGAAAAGCACTTTCATTGAGAGGGGTTGCCAAGCTTCTAAGAAATGACGAGTTTCCGAATTACCAGCAAATATTTTTTCACCCAATGTTGATGATACGTGGTGGTGAAGATCGGTACACAAATACCACTTAGCTCAACAAATTTGGTCCTTCTTGGTTGAAGCGTTCGTCAACAGTAGCAGTTTTATATTTAGGTTTCACTCTGTTCTCGGCTATATAGATAGATGAATTTGGAAATCTAAATTCAACATGGTTTGTAGTAGCTATTTGAAACTTGACAAAATAAAGGAGTTCTCAGTTTTGTCTCTATGGTTTGTTTCCTCTTCAAGTAGCCCTATTCACAGACTGTGGAAAAGCACTTTCATTGAGAGGGGTTGCCAAGCTTCTGAGAAATAACGAGTTTCTGAAATACCAGCAAATATTTTTTCACCCAATCTTGATGATACTTGTTGGTGATGATCAGTACACATATCCCACTTGGCTCACCAAATTTTGTTCTTCTAGGTTGAAGCGTTCGTCTACAGTAGCAATTTTTATATTTAGGTTTCACTCTGTTCTCTCCTATATAGATAGATGAATTTGGAACTCTAAATCCAACATGGTTTGCAGTGGCTCTTTGAAACTTTACAAAATAAAGGAGATCTGAGTTTTTTCTCTATGGTTTGATTCCTCTTCATATAGCCCCAGGCACACATGGTGGAAAAGCTCTTTCATTGAGAGGTGATGCCAAGCTTCTAAGAAATTAAGAGTTTCC
This sequence comes from Callospermophilus lateralis, assembly GCF_048772815.1. NCBI lineage: Eukaryota > Metazoa > Chordata > Mammalia > Rodentia > Sciuridae > Callospermophilus > Callospermophilus lateralis. The sequence goes on from NW_027516936.1 coordinate 11,616, forward strand.
AAAATACCAGCAAATATTTTTTCACCCAATCTTGATGATACTTGGTGGTAAGGAGAAGTACACAAATCCCACTTGGCTCACCAAATTTTATTCTTCTAGGTTGAAGCATTCGTCTACAGTACCAGTTTTTATTTTTAGGTTTCACTCTGTTCTCTCCTATATAGATAGATGAATTTGGAACACTAAATCCAACATGGTTTGTAGTAGCTCTTTGAAACTTGGCAAAATAAAGAAGTTCTCAGTTTTGTCTCTATGGTTTGATTCCTCTTCAACTAGCCCTAGGCACAGACTGTGGAAAAGCACTTTCATTGAGAGGGGTTGCCAAGCTTCTAAGAAATAAAGAGTTTCCGAAATACCAGCAAATATTTTTTCACCCAATCTTGATGATACTTGGTGGTGAAGATCGGTACAAAAATCCCACTTGGCTCACCAAATTTTGTTCTTCTAGGTTGAAGCGTTCGTCTACAGTAGCAGTTTTTATATTTAGGTTTCACTCTGTTCTCTCCTATATAGATAGATGAATTTGGAACTCTAAATCCAATATGGTTTGTAGTAGCTATTTGAAACTTGACAAAATAAAGGAGCTTTCAGTTTTGTCTCTATGATTTGTTTCCGCTTCAAGTATCCCTAAGCAGAGACTGTGGAAAAGCACTTTCATTGAGAGAGGTTGCCAAGCTTCCAAGAAATAACAAGTTTCCGAAATACCAGCAAATATTTTTTCACGCAATCTTGATGACACTTAGTGGTAATGATCACTACACAAATCCCACTTGGCTCACCAAATTTTGTTCTTCTAGGTTGAAGCATTAGTCTACAGTAGCAGTTTTTAATTTTAGGTTTTACTCTCTTCTCTCCTATATAGATAGATGAATTTGGAACTCTAAATCCAACATGGTTTGTAGTAGCTCTTTGAAACTTGACAAAGTAAAGGAGTTCTCAGTTTTGTCTCTATGGTTTGTTTCCTCTTCATGTAGCCCTGGCATAGACTGTGGAAAAGCACTTTCATTGAGAGGGGTTGCCAAGCTTCTAAGAAATAACGAGTTTCCGAAATACCAGCAAATATTTTTTCACCCAATCTTGATGATACTTGGTGGTAGGACAAGTACACAAATCCCACTTCGCTCACTAAATTTTGTTATTCTAGGTTGAAGTATTCGTCTACAGTAGCAGTTTTTAATTTTAGGTTTTACTCTGTTCTCTCCTATATAGATAGATGAATTTGGAACTCTAAATTCAACCCGGTTTGTAGTAGCTCTTTGAAACTTGAAAAAATAAAGGAGTTCTCAGTTTTGTCTCTATGATTTGTTTCCGCTTCAAGTAGCCCTAAGCAGAGACTGTGGAAAAGCACTTTCATTGAGAGGGGTTGCAGAGCTTCTAAGAAATAACGAGTTTCCGAATTACCAGCAAATATTTTTTCACCCAATGTTGATGATACGTGGTGGTGAAGATCGGTACACAAATCCCACTTGGCTCACCAAATTTTGTCCTTCTTAGTTGAATCGTTCGTCAACAGTAGCAGTTTTTATTTTTAGGTTTCACTCTGTTCTCTGCTATATAGATAGATGAATTTGGAACTCTAAATCCAACATGGATTGTAGTAGCTCTTTGAAACTTGACAAAATAAAGGAGTTCTCAGTTTTGTCTCTATGGTTTGTTTCCTCTTCAAGTAGCCCTAGGCACAGACTGTGGAAAAGCACTTTCATTGAGAGGGGTTGCAAGGCTCTAAGAAATAACGATTTTCCGAAATGCCAGCAAATATTTTTTCACCCAGTCTTGATGATACTTGTTGGTGATGATCAGTACACAAATCCCACATGGCTCACCAAATTTTGTTCTTCTAGGTTGAAGCGTTCGTCTACAGCAGCAATTTTTATATTTAGGTTGCACTCTGTTCTCTAGTATATAGATAGATGAATTTGGAACTCTAAATCCAACATGGTTTGTAGTGGCTCTTTGAAACCTGACAAAATAAAGGAGTTCTCAGGTTTTTCTCTATGGTTTGTTTCCTCTTCAAGTAGCCCCAGGCACAAACGGTGGAAAAGCACTTTCATTTAGAGGGGTTGCCAAGCTTCCAAGAAATTACGAGTTTCCGAAATACCAGCAAATATTTTTTCACCCAATCTTGATGATACTTGGTGTTTACGATCGGTACACAAATCCCACTTGACTCACCAAATTTTGTTCTTCTAGGTTGAAGCGTTCGTTTACAGTAGCAGTTTTTATTTTTAGGTTTCACTCTGTTCTCTCCAATATAAATAGAAGAATTTGGAACTCTAAATCCAACATGGTTTGTAGTAGCTCTTTGAAACGTTTCAAAAAAAAGGAGTTTTCAGTTTTGTCTCTATGGTTTGTTTCCTTTTCAAGTAGCCCTGGCACAGACTGTGGAAAAGCACTTTCATTGAGAGGGGTTGCCAATCTTCCAAAAAATAACGAGTTTCTGAAATAGCAGCAAATATTTTTTCACCCAATCTTGATGATACTTGGTGGTAAGGACAAGTACACAAATCCCACTTGGCTCACCAAATTTTGTTCTTCTAGGTTGAAGCATTCGTCTACAGTAGCAGTTTTTATTTTTAGGTTTCACTCTGTTCTCTCCTATATAGATAGATGAATTTGGAACTCTAAATCCAATATGGTTAGTAGTAGCTCTTTGAAACGTGACAAAGTAAAGGAATTCTCAGTTTTGTCTCTATGATTTGTTTCCGCTTCATGTAGCCCTAAGCAGAGACTGTGGAAAAGCACTTTCATTGAGAGGGGTTGCCAAGCTTCTAAGAAATGACGAGTTTCCGAATTACCAGCAAATATTTTTTCACCCAATGTTGATGATACGTGGTGGTGAAGATCGGTACACAAATACCACTTAGCTCAACAAATTTGGTCCTTCTTGGTTGAAGCGTTCGTCAACAGTAGCAGTTTTATATTTAGGTTTCACTCTGTTCTCGGCTATATAGATAGATGAATTTGGAAATCTAAATTCAACATGGTTTGTAGTAGCTATTTGAAACTTGACAAAATAAAGGAGTTCTCAGTTTTGTCTCTATGGTTTGTTTCCTCTTCAAGTAGCCCTATTCACAGACTGTGGAAAAGCACTTTCATTGAGAGGGGTTGCCAAGCTTCTGAGAAATAACGAGTTTCTGAAATACCAGCAAATATTTTTTCACCCAATCTTGATGATACTTGTTGGTGATGATCAGTACACATATCCCACTTGGCTCACCAAATTTTGTTCTTCTAGGTTGAAGCGTTCGTCTACAGTAGCAATTTTTATATTTAGGTTTCACTCTGTTCTCTCCTATATAGATAGATGAATTTGGAACTCTAAATCCAACATGGTTTGCAGTGGCTCTTTGAAACTTTACAAAATAAAGGAGATCTGAGTTTTTTCTCTATGGTTTGATTCCTCTTCATATAGCCCCAGGCACACATGGTGGAAAAGCTCTTTCATTGAGAGGTGATGCCAAGCTTCTAAGAAATTAAGAGTTTCCAAAATACCAGCAAATATTTTTTCACCCAATCTTGATGATACTTGGTGGTAAGGAGAAGTACACAAATCCCACTTGGCTCACCAAATTTTATTCTTCTAGGTTGAAGCATTCGTCTACAGTACCAGTTTTTATTTTTAGGTTTCACTCTGTTCTCTCCTATATAGATAGATGAATTTGGAACACTAAATCCAACATGGTTTGTAGTAGCTCTTTGAAACTTGGCAAAATAAAGGAGTTCTCAGTTTTGTCTCTATGGTTTGATTCCTCTTCAACTAGCCCTAGGCACAGACTGTGGAAAAGCACTTTCATTGAGAGGGGTTGCCAAGCTTCTAAGAAATAAAGAGTTTCCGAAATACCAGCAAATATTTTTTCACCCAATCTTGATGATACTTGGTGGTGAAGATCGGTACAAAAATCCCACTTGGCTCACCAAATTTTGTTCTTCTAGGTTGAAGCGTTCGTCTACAGTAGCAGTTTTTATATTTAGGTTTCACTCTGTTCTCTCCTATATAGATAGATGAATTTGGAACTCTAAATCCAATATGGTTTTTAGTAGCTATTTGAAACTTGACAAAATAAAGGAGCTTTCAGTTTTGTCTCTATGATTTGTTTCCGCTTCAAGTATCCCTAAGCAGAGACTGTGGAAAAGCACTTTCATTGAGAGAGGTTGCCAAGCTTCCAAGAAATAACAAGTTTCCGAAATACCAGCAAATATTTTTTCACGCAATCTTGATGACACTTAGTGGTAATGATCACTACAAAAATCCCACTTGGCTCACCAAATTTTGTTCTTCTAGGTTGAAGCATTAGTCTACAGTAGCAGTTTTTAATTTTAGGTTTTACTCTCTTCTCTCCTATATAGATAGATGAATTTGGAACTCTAAATCCAACATGGTTTGTAGTAGCTCTTTGAAACTTGACAAAGTAAAGGAGTTCTCAGTTTTGTCTCTATGGTTTGTTTCCTCTTCATGTAGCCCTGGCATAGACTGTGGAAAAGCACTTTCATTGAGAGGGGTTGCCAAGCTTCTAAGAAATAACGAGTTTCCGAAATACCAGCAAATATTTTTTCACCCAATCTTGATGATACTTGGTGGTAGGACAAGTACACAAATCCCACTTGGCTCACTAAATTTTGTTATTCTAGGTTGAAGTATTCGTCTACAGTAGCAGTTTTTAATTTTAGGTTTTACTCTGTTCTCTCCTATATAGATAGATGAATTTGGAAATCTAAATTCAACCCGGTTTGTAGTAGCTCTTTGAAACTTGAAAAAATAAAGGAGTTCTCAGTTTTGTCTCTATGATTTGTTTCCGCTTCAAGTAGCCCTAAGCAGAGACTGTGGAAAAGCACTTTCATTGAGAGGGGTTGCAGAGCTTCTAAGAAATAACGAGTTTCCGAATTACCAGCAAATATTTTTTCACCCAATGTTGATGATACGTGGTGGTGAAGATCGGTACACAAATCCCACTTGGCTCACCAAATTTTGTCCTTCTTAGTTGAATCGTTCGTCAACAGTAGCAGTTTTTATTTTTAGGTTTCACTCTGTTCTCTGCTATATAGATAGATGAATTTCGAACTCTAAATCCAACATGGATTGTAGTAGCTCTTTGAAACTTGACAAAATAAAGGAGTTCTCAGTTTTGTCTCTATGGTTTGTTTCCTCTTCAAGTAGCCCTAGGCACAGACTGTGGAAAAGCACTTTCATTGAGAGGGGTTGCAAGGCTCTAAGAAATAACGATTTTCCGAAATGCCAGCAAATATTTTTTCACCCAGTCTTGATGATACTTGTTGGTGATGATCAGTACACAAATCCCACATGGCTCACCAAATTTTGTTCTTCTAGGTTGAAGCGTTCGTCTACAGCAGCAATTTTTATATTTAGGTTGCACTCTGTTCTCTAGTATATAGATAGATGAATTTGGAACTCTAAATCCAACATGGTTTGTAGTGGCTCTTTGAAACCTGACAAAATAAAGGAGTTCTCAGGTTTTTCTCTATGGTTTGTTTCCTCTTCAAGTAGCCCCAGGCACAAACGGTGGAAAAGCACTTTCATTTAGAGGGGTTGCCAAGCTTCCAAGAAATTACGAGATTCCGAAATACCAGCAAATATTTTTTCACCCAATCTTGATGATACTTGGTGTTTACGATCGGTACACAAATCCCACTTGACTCACCAAATTTTGTTCTTCTAGGTTGAAGCGTTCGTTTACAGTAGCAGTTTTTATTTTTAGGTTTCACTCTGTTCTCTCCTATATAAATAGATGAATTTGGAACTCTAAATCCAACATGGTTTGTAGTAGCTCTTTGAAACGTTTAAAAAAAAAGGAGTTTTCAGTTTTGTCTCTATGGTTTGTTTCCTTTTCAAGTAGCCCTGGCACAGACTGTGGAAAAGCACTTTCATTGAGAGGGGTTGCCAATCTTCCAAAAAATAACGAGTTTCTGAAATAGCAGCAAATATTTTTTCACCCAATCTTGATGATACTTGGTGGTAAGGACAAGTACACAAATCCCACTTGGCTCACCAAATTTTGTTCTTCTAGGTTGAAGCATTCGTCTACAGTAGCAGTTTTTATTTTTAGGTTTCACTCTGTTCTCTCCTATATAGATAGATGAATTTGGAACTCTAAATCCAATATGGTTAGTAGTAGCTCTTTGAAACGTGACAAAGTAAAGGAATTCTCAGTTTTGTCTCTATGATTTGTTTCCGCTTCATGTAGCCCTAAGCAGAGACTGTGGAAAAGCACTTTCATTGAGAGGGGTTGCCAAGCTTCTAAGAAATGACGAGTTTCCGAATTACCAGCAAATATTTTTTCACCCAATGTTGATGATACGTGGTGGTGAAGATCGGTACACAAATACCACTTAGCTCAACAAATTTGGTCCTTCTTGGTTGAAGAGTTCGTCAACAGTAGCAGTTTTATATTTAGGTTTCACTCTGTTCTCGGCTATATAGATAGATGAATTTGGAAATCTAAATTCAACATGGTTTGTAGTAGCTATTTGAAACTTGACAAAATAAAGGAGTTCTCAGTTTTGTCTCTATGGTTTGTTTCCTCTTCAAGTAGCCCTATTCACAGACTGTGGAAAAGCACTTTCATTGAGAGGGGTTGCCAAGCTTCTGAGAAATAACGAGTTTCCGAAATACCAGCAAATATTTTTTCACCCAATCTTGATGATACTTGTTGGTGATGATCAGTACACATATCCCACTTGGCTCACCAAATTTTGTTCTTCTAGGTTGAAGCGTTCGTCTACAGTAGCAATTTTTATATTTAGGTTTCACTCTGTTCTCTCCTATATAGATAGATGAATTTGGAACTCTAAATCCAACATGGTTTGCAGTGGCTCTTTGAAACTTTACAAAATAAAGGAGATCTGAGTTTTTTCTCTATGGTTTGATTCCTCTTCATATAGCCCCAGGCACACATGGTGGAAAAGCTCTTTCATTGAGAGGTGTTGCCAAGCTTCTAAGAAATTAAGAGTTTCCAAAATACCAGCAAATATTTTTTCACCCAATCTTGATGATACTTGGTGGTAAGGACAAGTACACAAATCCCACTTGGCTCACCAAATTTTATTCTTCTAGGTTGAAGCATTCGTCTACAGTAGCAGTTTTTATTTTTAGGTTTCACTCTGTTCTCTCCTATATAGATAGATGAATTTGGAACACTAAATCCAACATGGTTTGTAGTAGCTCTTTGAAACTTGGCAAAAATAAAGGAGTTCTCAGTTTTGTCTCTATGGTTTGATTCCTCTTCAACTAGCCCTAGGCACAGACTGTGGAAAAGCACTTTCATTGAGAGGGGTTGCCAAGCTTCTAAGAAATAAAGAGTTTCCGAAATACCAGCAAATATTTTTTCACCTAATCCTGATGATACTTGGTGGTGAAGATCGGTACAAAAATCCCACTTGGCTCACCAAATATTGTTCTTCTAGGTTGAAGCGTTCGTCTACAGTAGCAGGTTTATATTTAGGTTTCACTCTGTTCTCTCCTATATAGATAGATGAATTTGGAACTCTAAATCCAATATGGTTTGTAGTAGCTATTTGCAACTTGACAAAATAAAGGAGCTTTCAGTTTTGTCTCTATGGTTTGTTTCCTCTTCATGTAGCCCTGGCATAGACTGTGGAAAAGCACTTTCATTGAGAGGGGTTGCCAAGCTTCTAAGAAATAACGAGTTTCCGAAATACCAGCAAATATTTTTTCACCCAATCTTGATGATACTTGGTGGTAGGACAAGTACACAAATCCCACTTGGCTCACTAAATTTTGTTTTTCTAGGTTGAAGTATTCGTCTACAGTAGCAGTTTTTAATTTTAGGTTTTACTCTGTTCTCTCCTATATAGATAGATGAATTTGGAACTCTAAATCCAACATGGATTGTAGTAGCTCTTTGAAACTTGACAAAATAAAGGAGTTCTCAGTTTTTGTCTCTATGGTTTGTTTCCTCTTCAAGTAGCCCTAGGCACAGACTGTGGAAAAGCACTTTCATTGAGAGGGGTTGCAAGGCACTAAGAAATAACGATTTTCCGAAATACCAGCAAATATTTTTTCACCCAGTCTTGATGATACTTGTTGGTGATGATCAGTACACAAATCCCACATGGCTCACCAAATTTTGTTCTTCTAGGTTGAAGCGTTCGTCTACAGCAGCAATTTTTATATTTAGGTTGCACTCTGTTCTCTCCTATATAGATAGATGAATTTGGAACTCTAAATCCAACATGGTTTGTAGTGGCTCTTTGAAACCTGACAAAATAAAGGTGTTCTCAGGTTTTTCTCTATGGTTTGTTTCCTCTTCAAGTAGCCCCCAGGCACAAACGGTGGAAAAGCACTTTCATTTAGAGGGGTTGCCAAGCTTCCAAGAAATTACGAGTTTCCGAAATACCAGCAAATATTTTTTCACCCAATCTTGATGATACTTGGTGTTTACGATCGGTTACACAAATCCCACTTGACTCACCAAATTTTGTTCTTCTAGGTTGAAGCGTTCGTTTACAGTAGCAGTTTTTATTTTTAGGTTTTCACTCTGTTCTCTCCTATATAAATAGATGAATTTGGAACTCTAAATCCAACATGGTTTGTAGTAGCTCTTTGAAACGTTTTCAAAAAAAAGGAGTTTTCAGTTTTGTCTCTATGGTTTGTTTCCTTTTCAAGTAGCCCTGGCACAGACTGTGGGAAAAGCACTTTCATTGAGAGGGGTTGCCAATCTTCCAAAAAATAACGAGTTTCTGAAATAGCAGCAAATATTTTTTCACCCAATCTTGATGATACTTGGTGGTAAGGACAAGTACACAAATCCACTTGGCTCACCAATTTTGTTCTTCTAGGTTGAAGCATTCGTCTACAGTAGCAGTTTTTATTTTTAGGTTTCACTCTGTTCTCTCCTATATAGATAGATGAATTTGGAACTCTAATCCAATATGGTTAGTAGTAGCTCTTTGAAACGTGACAAAGTAAAGGAATTCTCAGTTTTGTCTCTATGATTTGTTTCCGCTTGATGTAGCCCTAAGCAGAGACTGTGGAAAAGCACTTTCATTGAGAGGGGTTGCCAAGCTTCTAAGAAATAACGAGTTTCCAAATTACCAGCAAATATTTTTTCACCCAATGTTGATGATACGTGGTGGTAAAGATCGGTACACAAATACCACTTAGCTCAACAAATTTGGTCCTTCTTGGTTGAAGCGTTCGTCAACAGTAGCAGTTTTATATTTAGGTTTCACTCTGTTCTCGGCTATATAGATAGATGAATTTGGAAATCTAAATCCAACATGGTTTGTAGTAGCTATTTGAAACTTTACAAAATAAAAGGAGTTCTCAGTTTTGTCTCTATGGTTTGTTTCCTCTTCAAGTAGCCCTATTCACAGACTGTGGAAAAGCACTTTCATTGAGAGGGGTTGCCAAGCTTCTGAGAAATAACGAGTTTCCGAAATACCAGCAAATATTTTTTCACCCAATCTTGATGATACTTGTTGGTGATGATCAGTACACATATCCCACTTGGCTCACCAAATTTTGTTCTTCTAGGTTGAAGCGTTCGTCTACAGTAGCAGTTTTTATTTTTAGGTTTCACTCTGTTCTCTGATATAAAAATAGATGAATTTGGAACTCTAAATCCAACATGGTTTGTAGTAGCTCTTTGATACTTGACAAAAAAAGGAGTTCTCAGTTTTGTCTCTATGGTTTGTTTCCTTTTCAAGTAGCCCAGGCACAGACTGTGGAAAAGCACTTTCATTGAGAGGGGTGCCAATCTTCCAAAAAATAACGAGTTTCCAAATACCAGCAAATATTTTTTCACCCAATCTTGATGATATTTGGTGGTAAGGACAAGTACACAAATCCCACTTGACTCACCAAATTTTGTTATTCTAGGTTGAAGTATTCGTCTACAGTAGCAGTTTTTAATTTTAGGTTTTACTCTGTTCTCTCCTATATAGATAGATGAATTTGGAACTCTAAATCCAACATGGATTGTAGTAGCTCTTTGAAACTTGACAAAATAAAGGAGTTCTCAGTTTTGTCTCTATGGTTTGTTTCCTCTTCAAGTAGCCCTAGGCACAGACTGTGGAAAAGCACTTTCATTGAGAGGGTTGCAAGGCACTAAGAAATAACGATTTTCCGAAATACCAGCAAATATTTTTTCACCCAGTCTTGATGATACTTGTTGGTGATGATCAGTACACAAATCCCACATGGCTCACCAAATTTTGTTCTTCTAGGTTGAAGCGTTCGTCTACAGCAGCAATTTTTATATTTAGGTTGCACTCTGTTCTCTCCTATATAGATAGATGAATTTGGAACTCTAAATCCAACATGGTTTGTAGTGGCTCTTTGAAACCTGACAAAATAAAGGTGTTCTCAGGTTTTTCTCTATGGTTTGTTTCCTCTTCAAGTAGCCCCAGGCACAAACGGTGGAAAAGCACTTTCATTTAGAGGGGTTGCCAAGCTTCCAAGAAATTACGAGTTTCCGAAATACCAGCAAATATTTTTTCACCCAATCTTGATGATACTTGGTGTTTACGATCGGTACACAAATCCACTTGACTCACCAAATTTTGTTCTTCTAGGTTGAAGCGTTCGTTTACAGTAGCAGTTTTTATTTTTAGGTTTCACTCTGTTCTCTCCTATATAAATAGATGAATTTGGAACTCTAAATCCAACATGGTTTGTAGTAGCTCTTTGAAACGTTTCAAAAAAAAGGAGTTTTCAGTTTTGTCTCTATGGTTTGTTTCCTTTTCAAGTAGCCCTGGCACAGACTGTGGAAAAGCACTTTCATTGAGAGGGGTTGCCAATCTTCCAAAAAATAACGAGTTTCTGAAATAGCAGCAAATATTTTTTCACCCAATCTTGATGATACTTGGTGGTAAGGACAAGTACACAAATCCCACTTGGCTCACCAAATTTTGTTCTTCTAGGTTGAAGCATTCGTCTACAGTAGCAGTTTTTATTTTAGGTTTCACTCTGTTCTCTCCTATATAGATAGATGAATTTGGAACTCTAAATCCAATATGGTTAGTAGTAGCTCTTTGAAACGTGACAAAGTAAAGGAATTCTCAGTTTTGTCTCTATGATTTGTTTCCGCTTGATGTAGCCCTAAGCAGAGACTGTGGAAAAGCACTTTCATTGAGAGGGGTTGCCAAGCTTCTGAGAAATAACGAGTTTCCGAAATACCAGCAAATATTTTTTCACCCAATCTTGATGATACTTGTTGGTGATGATCGGTACACATATCCCACTTGGCTCACCAAATTTTGTTCTTCTAGGTTGAAGCGTTCGTCTACAGTAGCAATTTTTATATTTAGGTTTCACTCTGTTCTCTCCTATATAGATAGATGAATTTGGAACTCTAAATCCAATATGGTTTGTAGTAGCTCTTTGAAACGTGACAAAGTAAAGGAATTCTCAGTTTTGTCTCTATGATTTGTTTCCGCTTCATGTAGCCCTAAGCAGAGACTATGGAACAGCACTTTCATTGAGAGGGGTTGCCAAGCTTCTAAGAAATAACGAGTTTCCGAATTACCAGCAAATATTTTTTCACCCAATCTTGATGATACTTGGTGGTGAAAATCGGTACACAAATCCCACTTGACTCACCAAATTTTGTTCTTCTAGGTTGAAGCGTTCGTTTACAGTAGCAGTTTTTATTTTTAGGTTTCACTCTGTTCTCTCCTATATAAATAGATGAATTTGGAACTCTAAATCCAACATGGTTTGTAGTAGCTCTTTGATACTTGACAAAAAAAGGAGTTCTCAGTTTTGTCTCTATGGTTTGTTTCCTTTTCAAGTAGCCCAGGCACAGACTGTGGAAAAGCACTTTCATTGAGAGGGGTGCCAGTCTTCCAAAAAATAACGAGTTTCCAAATACCAGCAAATATTTTTTCACCCAATCTTGATTATATTTGGTGGTAAGGACAAGTACACAAATCCCACTTGACTCACCAAATTTTGTTCTTCTAGGTTGAAGCATTCGTCTACAGTAGCAGTTTTTATTTTAAGGTTTCACTCTGTTCTCTCCTATATAGATAGATGAATTTGGAACTCTAAATCCAACATGGTTTGCAGTGGATCTTTGAAACTTTACAAAATAAAGGAGATCTGAGTTTTTTCTCTATGGTTTGATTCCTCTTCATGTAGCCCCAGGCACACACGGTGGAAAAGCTCTTTCATTGAGAGGTGTTGCCAAGCTTCTAAGAAATTACGAGTTTCCAAAATACCAGCAAATATTTTTTCACGCAATCTTGATGATACTTGGTGGTAAGGACAAGTACACAAATCCCACTTGGCTCACCAAATTTTATTCTTCTAGGTTGAAGCATTCGTCTACAGTAGCAGTTTTTATTTTTAGGTTTCACTCTGTTCTCTCCTATATAGATAGATGAATTTGGAACTCTAAATCCAACATGGTTTGTAGTAGCTCTTTGAAACTTGGCAAAATAAAGGAGTTCTCAGCTTTGTCTCTATGGTTTGATTCCTCTTCAACTAGCCCTAGGCACAGACTGTGGAAAAGCACTTTCATTGAGAGGGGTTGCCAAGCTTCTAAGAAATAAAGAGTTTCCGAAATACCAGCAAATATTTTTTCACCCAATCTTGATGACACTTGGTGCTGAAGATCGGTACACAAATCCCACTTGGCTCACCAAATTTTGTTCTTCTAGGTTGAAGCGTTCGTCTACAGTAGCAGTTTTTATATTTAGGTTTCACTCTGCTCTCTCCTATATAGATAGATGAATTTGGAACTCTAAATCCAATATGGTTTGTAGTAGCTATTTGAAACTTGACAAAATAAAGGAGCTTTCAGTTTTGTCTCTATGATTTGTTTCCGCTTCAAGTAGCCCTAAGCAGAGATTGTGGAAAAGCACTTTCATTGAGAGAGGTTGCCAAGCTTCCAAGAAATAACGAGTTTCCGAAATACCAGCAAATATTTTTTCACGCAATCTTGATGACACTTGGTGGTAAGGACAAGTACACAAATCCCACTTGGGTCACCAAATTTTGTTCTTCTAGGTTGAAGCATTCGACTACAGTAGCAGTTTTTATTTTTAGGTTTCACTCTGTTCTCTCCTATATAAATAGATGAATTTGGAACTCTAAATCCAACATGGTTTGTAGTAGCTCTTTGAAACGTGACAAAGTAAAGGAATTCTCAGTTTTGTCTCTATGATTTTTTTCCGCTTCATGTAGCCCTAAGCAGAGACTGTGGAAAAGCACTTTCATTGAGAGGGGTTGCCAAGCTTCTAAGAAATAACGAGTTTCCGAATTACCAGCAAATATTTTTCACCCAATGTTGATGATACGTGGTGGTGAAGATCGGTACACAAATACCACTTAGCTCAACAAATTTGGTCCTTCTTGGTTGAAGCATTCGTCAACAGTAGCAGTTTTATATTTAGGTTTCACTCTGTTCTCGGCTATATAGATAGATGAATTTGGAAATCTAAATCCAACATGGTTTGTAGTAGCTATTTGAAACTTGACAAAATAAAGGGTTCTCAGTTTTGTCTCTATGGTTTGTTTCCTCTTCAAGTAGCCCCCGGCACAAACGGTGTAAAAGCACTTTCATTGAGAGGGGTTGCCAAGCTTCAAAGAAATTACGAGTTTCCGAAATACCAGCAAATATTTTTTCACCCAATGTTGATGATACTTGGTGGTAATGATCAGTACATAAATCCCACTTGGCTCACCAAATTTTGTTCTTCTAGGTTGAAGCGTTCGTCTACTGTAGCAGTTTTTATATTTAGGTTTCCCTCTGTTCTCTCCTATATAGATAGATGAATTTGGAACTTTAAATCCAACCTGGTTTGCTGTAGCTCTTTGAAACTTGACAAAATAAAGTAGTTCTCAGTTTTGTCTCGATGTTTTTTTTTCCTCTTCAAGTAGACCTTGGCACAGACTGTGGAAAAGCACTTTCATTGAGAGCAGTTGCCATGCTTCTAAGAAATAACCAGTTTCCGAAATACCAGCAAATATTTTTTACCGAATCTTGAAGATACTAGGTGCTAATGATCCGTACACAAATCCCACTTGGCTCACCAAATTTTGTTCTTCTAGGTTGAAGCGTTCGTTTACAGTAGCAGTTTTTATTTTTAGGTTCCACTCTGTTCTCTGCTATATAGATAGATGAATTTTGAACTCTAAATCCAACATGGTTTGTAGTAGCTCTTTGAAACTTGACAAAATAAAGGAGTTCTCAGTTTTTTCTCAATTTTTTGTCTCCTCTTTAAGGACCCCTAAAAACAGACTGTGGAAAAGCACTTTCATTGATAGGGGTTGCCAAGCTTCTAAGAAATAACGAGTTTCCGAAATACCAGCAAATATTTTTTCACCGAATCTTGATGATCCTTGGTGGTAATGATCAGTACACAAATTTCACTTGGCTCACCAAATATTGTTCTTCTAGGTTGAAGCGTTCGTTTACAGTAGCAGTTTTTATATTTAGGTTTCACTCTGTTCTCCCCTATATAGACAGATGAACTTGGAACTCTAAATCCAATATCATTTGTAGTAGCTCTTTGGAACTTGACAAAATAAAGGAGTTCTCAGTTTTGTCTCTATAATTTTTTTTCCGCTTCTAGTAACAATAAGCAGAGACTGTGGAAAAGCACTTTCATTGAGAGGGGTTGCCAAGCTTCCAAGAAATTACGAGTTTCCGAAATACCAGCAAATATTTTCGCACCCAATCTTCATGATACTTGGTGGTAATGATCGGTACACAAATCCCACTTGGCTCACCAAATTTTGTTCTTCTAGGTTGAAGGGTTCGTCTACTGTAGCAGTTTTTATATTTAGGTTTCCCTCTGTTCTCTCCTATATAGACAGATGAATTTGGAACTCTAAATCCAATATCGTTTGTAGTAGCTCTTTGAAACTTGACAAAATAAAGGAGTTCTCAGTTTTGTCTCTATGATTTGTTTCCGCTTTAAGTAGCCCTAAGCAGAGACTGTGGAAAAGGACTTTCATTGAGAGGGGTTGCCAAGCTTCCAAGAAATTACGAGTTTCCAATTTACCAGCAAATATTTTTTCACCGAATCTTGAAGATACTTGGTGCTAATGATCAGTACACAAATCGCACTTGGCTCACCAAATTTTGTTCTTCTAGGTTGAAGCGTTCGTTTACAGTAGCAGTTTTTATTTTTAGGTTTCACTCTGTTCACTGCTATATAGATAGATGAATTTGGAACTCTAAATCCAACATGGTTTGTAGTAGCTCTTTGAAAATTGACAAAATAATGGAGTTCTCAGTTTTGTCTCAATGGTTTGTTTCTTCTTCAAGTACCCCTAAAAACAGACTGTGGAAAAGCACTTTCATTGAGTGGGGTTGCCAAGCTTCTAAGAAATAACGAGTTTCCGAACTACCAGCAAATATTTTTTCACGCAATCTTAATGACACTTGGTGGTAATTATAAGTACACAAATCCCACTTGGCTCACCAAATTTTGTTCTTCTAGTTTGAAGCGTTCGTCTACAGTAGAAGTTTTTATATTTAGGTTACACTCTGTTCTCTCCTATATAGATTGTTGAATTTGGAACTCTAAATCCAATATGGTTTGTACTAGCTCTTTGAAACTTGACAAAGTAAAGGAGATCTCAGTTTTGTCTCTATGATTTGTTTCCTCTTCAAGTAGCCCCAGGCACAAACGGTGGAAAAGCACTTTCATTGAGAGGGGTTGCCAAGCTTCTACGAAATAACGAGTTTCTGAAATACCAGTAATTATTTTTTCACCTAATCTTTATGATACTTGGAGGTAAGGACAAGTACACAAATCCCACGTGGCTCACCAAATTTTGTTCTTCTAGTTTGAAGCGTTCGTCTACAGTAGCAGTTTTTATGTTTAGGTTTCACTGTCTTTTCTCGTATATAGATAGATGAATTTGGAACTCTAAATCCGACATGGTTTTTAGTGGCTCTTTGAAACTTGACAAAATAAAGGAGTTCTCTGTTTTGTTTCTATGGTTTGTTTCCTCTTCAAGTAGCCCCAGGCACAAACGGTGGAAAAGCACTTTCATTGAGAGGGGTTGCCAAGCTTCCAAGAAATTACGAGTTTCCGAAATACCAGCAAATATTTTTTCACCCAATCTTGATGTTACTTGGTGGAGATGATCGGTACACAAATCCATTTGGCTCACCAAATTTTGTTCTTCTAGGTTGAAGCGCTCGTCTACAGTAGCAGTTTTTATATTTGGGTTTCCCTATTTTCTCTGCTACATAGATAGATGAACTTGGAACTCTAAATCCAACATGGTTTGTAGTAGCTCTTTGAATCTTGACAAAATAAAGCAGTTTTCAGTTTTGTCTATATGGTTTGTTTCCTCTTAAAGTAGACCTAGGCACAGAGAGTGGAAAAGCACTTTCATTGAGGGGGATTGCCAAGATTCTAAGAAATAAGGAGTTTGAAATACCAGCAAATATTTTTTCACCGAATCTTGATGATACTTGGTGGTAATGATCAGTACACAAATCCCACTTGGCTCACCAAATATTGTTTTTCTAGGTTGAAGCGTTCGTTTACAGTGGCAGTTTTTATATTTAGGTTTCACTCTATTCTCTGCTATATAGATAGATGAATTTGGAACTCTAAATCCAATATCGTTTGTAGTAGCTCTTTGAAATTTGACAAAATAAAGGAGTTCTCAGTTTTGTCTCTATGATTTGTTTCCGCTTAAAGTAGCCCTAAGCAGAGACTGTGGAAAAGCACTTATATTGAGAGGGGTTGCCAAGCTTCCAAAAAATTACGAGTTTCCGAAATACCAGGAAATATTTTTTCACCCAATCTTGATGATACTTGGTGGTAATGATCGGTACACAAATCACACTGGGCCCACCAAATTTTGTTCTTCGAGGTTGAAGGGTTCGTCTACAGTAGCAGTTTTTATATTTAGGTTTCACTCTATTCTCTGCTATATAGATAGATGAATTTGGAACTCTAAATCCAACATGGTTTGTAGTAGCTCTTTGAAATTGACAAAATAAAGTATTTCTCCGTTTTGTCTCTATGTTTTGTTTCCTCTTCAATTAGCCCTAAGCAGATACTGTGGAAAAGCACTTTCATTGAAAGGGGTTGCCAAGCTTCCAAGAAATTACGAGTTTCTGAAATACCAGCAAATATTTTTTCACCCAATGTTGATGATACTTGGTGGTAATGATCAGTACACAAATCCCACTTGGCTGACCAAATTTTGTTCTTCTAGGTTGAAGCGTTCGTCTACTGTAGCAGTTTTTATATTTAGGTTTCCCTCTGTTCTCTCCTATATAGATAGATGAATTTGGAACATTAAATCCAACATGGTTTGCAGTAGCTCTTTGAAACTTGACAAAATGAAGTAGTTCTCAGTTTTGTCTCGATGTTTTTTTTTTCCTCTTCAAGTAGACCTAGTCACAGACTGTGGAAAAGCACTTTTAATGAGAGCGGTTGCCATGCTTCTAACAAATAACGAGTTTCCGAAATACCAGCAAATATTTTTTTAACCGAATCGTGAAGATACTAGGTGCTAATGATCAGTACACAAATCCCACTTGGCTCACCAAATTTTGTTCTTCTAGGTTGAAGCGTTCATTTACAGTAGCAGTTTTCATTTTTAGGTTTCACTCTGTTCTCTGCTATATAGATAGATGAATTTGGAACTCTAAATCCAACATGGTTTGTAGTAGCTCTTTGAGACTTGACAAAATAAAGGAGTTCTCAGTTTTGTCTCTATGGTTTGTTTCCTCTTCAAGTAGCCCTGGCACACACTGTGGAAAAGCACTTTCATTGAGAGGGGTTGCCAAGCATCTAAGAAATAACGAGTTTCCGAAATACCAGGAAATATTTTTTCACCCAATCTTGATGATACTTGGTGGTAATGACAAGTACACAAATCCCACTTGGCTCACCAAGTTTTGTTCTTCTAGGTTCAAGCGTTCGTTTACAGTAGCAGTTTTTATATTTAGATTTCACTCTGATCTCTCCTATATAGATAGATGAATTTGGAACTCTAAATCCAATATGGTTTGTAGTAGCTCTTTGAAACTTGACAAAGTAAAGGAGTTCTCAGTTTTGTCTCTATGATTTGTTTCCGCTTCATGTAGCCCTAAGCAGAGACTGTGGAAAAGCACTTTCATTGAGTGGGGTTGCCAAGCTTCTAAGAAATAACGAGTTTCCGAACTACCAGCAAATATTTTTTCACGCAATCTTAATGACACTTGGTGGTAATTATAAGTACACAAATCCCACTTGGCTCACCAAATTTTGTTCTTCTAGGTTGAAGCGTTCGTCTACAGTAGAAGTTTTTACATTTAGGTTACACTCTGTTCTCTCCTATATAGATTGTTGAATTTGGAACTCTAAATCCAATATGGTTTGTAGTAGCTCTTTGAAACTTGACAAAGTAAAGGAGATCTCAGTTTTGTCTCTATGATTTGTTTCCTCTTCAAGTAGCCCCAGGCACAAACGGTGGAAAAGCACTTTCATTGAGAGGGGTTGCCAAGCTTCTACGAAATAACGAGTTTCTGAAATACCAGCAATTATTTTTTCACCCAATCTTGATGATACTTGGAGGTAAGGACAAGTACACAAATCCCACGTGGCTCACCAAATTTTGTTCTTCTAGTTTGAAGCGTTCGTCTACAGTAGCAGTTTTTATGTTTAGGTTTCACTGTCTTTTCTCGTATATAGATAGATGAATTTGGAACTCTAAATCCGACATGGTTTTTAGTGGCTCTTTGAAACTTGACAAAATAAAGGAGTTCTCTGTTTTGTTTCTATGGTTTGTTTCCTCTTCAAGTAGCCCCAGGCACAAACGGTGGAAAAGCACTTTCATTGAGAGGGGTTGCCAAGCTTCCAAGAAATTACGAGTTTCCGAAATACCAGCAAATATTTTTTCACCCAATCTTGATGTTACTTGGTGGAGAAGATCGGTACACAAATCCATTTGGCTCACCAAATTTTGTTCTTCTAGGTTGAAGCGTTCGTCTACAGTAGCAGTTTTTATATTTGGGTTTCCCTATTTTCTCTGCTACATAGATAGATGAACTTGGAACTCTAAATCCAACATGGTTTGTAGTAGCTCTTTGAAACTTGACAAAATAAAGCAGTTTTCAGTTTTGTCTATATGGTTTGTTTCCTCTTAAAGTAGACCTAGGCACAGAGAGTGGAAAAGCACTTTCATTGAGGGGGATTGCCAAGATTCTAAGAAATAAGGAGTTTGAAATACCAGCAAATATTTTTTCACCGAATCTTGATGATACTTGGTGGTAATGATCAGTACACTAATCCCACTTGGCTCACCAAATATTGTTTTTCTAGGTTGAAGCGTTCGTTTACAGTGGCAGTTTTTATATTTAGGTTTCACTCTATTCTCTGCTATATAGATAGATGAATTTGGAACTCTAAATCCAATATCGTTTGTAGTAGCTCTTTGAAACTTGACAAAATAAAGGAGTTCTCAGTTTTGTCTCTATGATTTGTTTCCGCTTAAAGTAGCCCTAAGCAGAGACTGTGGAAAAGCACTTATATTGAGAGGGGTTGCCAAGCTTCCAAAAAATTACGAGTTTCCGAAATACCAGGAAATATTTTTTCACCCAATCTTGATGATACTTGGTGGTAATGATCAGTACACAAATCACACTGGGCCCACCAAATTTTGTTCTTCGAGGTTGAAGGGTTCGTCTACAGTAGCAGTTTTTATATTTAGGTTTCACTCTATTCTCTGCTATATAGATAGATGAATTTGGAACTCTAAATCCAACATGGTTTGTAGTAGCTCTTTGAAATTGACAAAATAAAGTATTTCTCCGTTTTGTCTCTATGTTTTGTTTCCTCTTCAATTAGCCCTAAGCAGATACTGTGGAAAAGCACTTTCATTGAAAGGGGTTGCCAAGCTTCCAAGAAATTACGAGTTTCTGAAATACCAGCAAATATTTTTTCACCCAATGTTGATGATACTTGGTGGTAATGATCAGTACACAAATCCCACTTGGCTGACCAAATTTTGTTCTTCTAGGTTGAAGCGTTCGTCTACTGTAGCAGTTTTTATATTTAGGTTTCCCTCTGTTCTCTCCTATATAGATAGATGAATTTGGAACATTAAATCCAACATGGTTTGCAGTAGCTCTTTGAAACTTGACAAAATGAAGTAGTTCTCAGTTTTGTCTCGATGTTTTTTTTTCCTCTTCAAGTAGACCTAGTCACAGACTGTGGAAAAGCACTTTTAATGAGAGCGGTTGCCATGCTTCTAACAAATAACGAGTTTCCGAAATACCAGCAAATATTTTTTTAACCGAATCTTGAAGATACTAGGTGCTAATGATCAGTACACAAATCCCACTTGGCTCACCAAATTTTGTTCTTCTAGGTTGAAGCGTTCATTTACAGTAGCAGTTTTCATTTTTAGGTTTCACTCTGTTCTCTGCTATATAGATAGATGAATTTGGAACTCTAAATCCAACATGGTTTGTAGTAGCTCTTTGAAACTTGACAAAATAAAGGAGTTCTCAGTTTTGTCTCTATGGTTTGTTTCCTCTTCAAGTAGCCCTGGCACAGACTGTGGAAAAGCACTTTCATTGAGAGGGGTTGCCAAACATCTAAGAAATAACGAGTTTCCGAAATACCAGGAAATATTTTTTCACCCAATCTTGATGATACTTGGTGGTAATGACAAGTACACAAATCCCACTTGGCTCACCAAGTTTTGTTCTTCTAGGTTCAAGCGTTCGTCTACAGTAGCAGTTTTTATATTTAGATTTCACTCTGTTCTCTCCTATATAGATAGATGAATTTGGAACTCTAAATCCAATATGGTTTGTAGTAGCTCTTTGAAACTTGACAAAGTAAAGGAGTTCTCAGTTTTGTCTCTATGATTTGTTTCCGCTTCATGTAGCCCTAAGCAGAGACTGTGGAAAAGCACTTTCATTGAAAGGGGTTGCCAAGCTTCCAAGAAATTACGAGTTTCCTAAATACCAGCAAATATTTTTTCACCCAAGGTTGGTGATACGTGGTGTTAATGATCGGTACACGAATCCCACTTGGACCACGAAATTTTGTTCTTCTATGTTGAAGCGTTCGTCTACAGTAGCAGTTTCTATATTTAGGTTTCACTCTGTTCTCTGCTATATAGATAGATGAATTTGGAACTCTAAATCCAACATGGTTTGTAGTAGCTCTTTGAAACTTGACAAAATAAAAAAGTTCTCAGTTTTGTCTCTATGATTTGTATCCTCTTCAAGTAGCCCTATGCACAGACGGTGGAAAAGCACTTTCATTGAGAGGGGTTGCCAACTTCTAAGAAATAACGAGTTTCCGAAATTCCAGCAAATATTTTTTCACCCAATGTTGATGAAACTTGATGGTAATGCTCAGCACACAAATCCCACTTGGCTCACCAAATTTTGTTCTTCTAGGTTGAAGCGTTCATGTACCTTAGCAGTTTTTATATTTAGGTTTCACTGTGTTCTCCCCTATATAGACAGATGAATTTGGAACTCTAAATCCAATATGGTTTGTAGTAGCTCTTTGAAACTTGACAAAATAAAGGAGTTCTCGGTTTTGTCTCTATGATTTGTTTCTGCTTCAAGTAGCCCTAAGCAGAGACTGTGGAAAAGCACTTTCATTGAGAGGGGTTGCCAAGCTTCCAAGAAATTACGAGTTTCCAAAATACCAGCAAATATTTTTTCACCCAATATTCATGATACTTGGTGGTATTGATCGGTACACAAATCCCACTTGGCTCACCAAATTTTGTTCTTCTAAGTTAAAGCGTTCGTTTACAGTAGCAGTTTTTATATTTCGGTTTCACTGTGTTCTCCCCTATATAGACAGATGAATTTGGAACTCTAAATCCAATATGGTTTGTAGTAGCTCTTTGAAACTTGACAAAATAAAGGAGTTCTCGGTTTTGTCTCTATGATTTGTTTCTGCTTCAAGTAGCCCTAAGCAGAGACTGTGGAAAAGCACTTTCATTGAGAGGGGTTGCCAAGCTTCCAAGAAATTACGAGTTTCCAAAATACCAGCAAATATTTTTTCACCCAATATTCATGATACTTGGTGGTATTGATCGGTACACAAATCCCACTTGGCTCACCAAATTTTGTTCTGCTAGGTTGAAGCGTTCGTCTACAGTAGCAGTTTTTATATTTAGGTTTCACTCTGTTCTCTGCTATATAGATAGATGAATTTGGAACTCTAAATCCAAAATGGTTTGTAGTAGCTCTTTGAAACTTGACAAAATAAAAAAGTTCTCAGTTTTGTCTGTATGATTTGTATCCTCTTTAAGTAGCCCTAGGCACAGACGGTGGAAAAGCACTTTCATTGAGAGGGGTTGCCAAACTTCTAAGAAATAACGATTTTCCGAAATTCCAGCAAATACTTTTTCACCCAATGTTGATGAAACTTGATGGTAATGCTCAGCACACAAATCCCACTTTGCTCACCAAATTTTGTTCATCTAGTTTGAAGCGTTCATGTACCTTAGCAGTTTTTATATTTAGGTTTCCCTCTGTTCTCTCCTATATAGATAGATGAATTTGGAACTCTAAATCCAACATGGTTTACAGTAGCTCTTTGAAACTTGACAAAATAAAGGAGTTCTCAGTTTTATGTCTATGTTTTGTTTACTCTTCAAGTAGCCCTAGGCACAGACGGTGGAAAAGCACTTTAATTGAGAGGGGTTGCCAAGCTTCTAAGAAATAACTAGTTTCCGAAATACCAGCAAATATTTTTTCACCCAATCTTGATGATAATTGTTGGTAATGATCACTACACAAATCCCACTTGGCTCAACAAATTTTGTTCTTCTAGGTTGAAGCGTTCGTTTTTAGTAGCAGTTTTTATATTTAGGTTTCACTATATTCTCTGCTATATAGATAGATGAATTTGGAACTCTAAATCCAACATGGTTTGTAGTAGCTCTTTGAAACTTCAGAGATAAAGGAGTTCTCAGTTTTGTCTCTATGGTTTGTTTCCTCTTCAAGTAGCCCTAGGCAAAGACGGTGGAAAAGCACTCTCATTGAGAGGGTTTGCCAAGCTTCTAAGAAATAACGAGTTTCCGAAATTCCAGCAAATATTTTTTCACCCAATGTTGATGAAACTTGATGGTAATGCTCAGCACACAAATCCCACTTGGCTCACCAAATTTTGTTCTTCTAGGTTGAAGCGTTCATGTACCTTAGCAGTTTTTATATTTAGGTTTCCCTCTGTTCTCTCCTATATAGATAGATGAATTTGGAACTCTAAATCCAATATGGTTTGCAGTTGCTCTTTGAAACTTTAAAAATAAAGTAGTTCTCAGTTTTATGTCTATGTTTTGTTTACTCTTCAAGTAGTCCCAGGCACAGACTGTGGAAAAGCACTTTCATTGAGAGGGGTTACCAAGCTTCTAAGCAATAACGATTTTCTGAAATACCAGCAAATACTTTTTCACCGAATCTTGATGATACTTGGTGGTAATGATCAGTACACAAATCCCACTTGGCTCACCAAATTTTGTTCTTCTAAGTTGAAGCGTTCGTTTACAGTAGCAGTTTTTATATTTCGGTTTCACTGTGTTCTCCCCTATATAGACAGATGAATTTGGAACTCTAAATCCAATATTGTTTGTAGTACCTCTTTGAAACTTGACAAAATAACGGAGTTCTCGGTTTTGTCTCTACGATTTGTTTCTGCTTCAAGTAGCCCTAAGCAGAGACTGTGGAAAAGCACTTTCATTGAGAGGGGTTGCCAAGCTTCCAAGAAATTACGAGTTTCCGAAATACCAGCAAATATTTTTTCACCCAATATTCATGATACTTGGTGGTAATGATCGGTACACAAATCCCACTTGGCTCACTAAATTTTGTTCTTCTAGGTTGAAGCGTTCGTCTACTGTTGCAGTTTTTATATTTAGTTTTTTCTCTGTTCTCTCCTATATAGATAGATGAATTTGGAACTCTAAATCCAGCATGGTTTGTAGTAGCTCTTTGAAACTTGACAAAATAAAGGAGTTCTCAGTTTTGTCTCTATGTTTTTTTTCCTCTTCAAGTAGCCCTAGGCACAGACGGTGGAAAAGCACTTTCATTGAGAGGGGTTGCCAAGCTTCTAAGAAATAACGAGCTTTTGAAATACCAGCAAATATTTTTTCAGCCAATGTTGATGATACTTGGTGGTAATGATCAGTACAAAAATCCCACTTGGCTCACCAAATTTTGTTCTTCTAGGTTGAAGCGTTCGTCTACAGTAGCAGTTTTTATGTTTAGGTTTCACTCTGTTCTCTCGTATATAGATAGATGAATTTGGAACTCTAAATCCAACATGGTTTGTAGTAGCTCTTTGAAACTTGACAAAATAAAGGAGTTCTCAGTTTTGTCTCTATGGTTTGTTTCATCTTCAAGTAGCCCTAAGCAAAGACGGTGGTAAAGCACTTTCATTGAGAGGGGTTGCCAAGCTTCTAAGAAATAACGAGTTTCCGAAGTACCAGGAAATATTTTTTCACCCAATCTTGATGATACTTGGTGGTAATGATCATTACAGAAATCCCACTTGGCTCACCAAATTTTGTTCTTCTAGGTTGAAGCGTTCGTCTACAGTAGCAGTTTTTGTATTTAGGTTTCAGTCTGTTCTCTCCTATATAGAAGGATGAATTTGGAACTCTAAATGCACCATGGTTTGTAGTAGCTCTTTGAAACTTGACAAAATAAAGGAGTTCTCAGTTTTGTCTCCATGGTTTGTTTCCACTTCAGCTAGCCCTAAGCAGAGACTGTGGAAAAGCTCTTACATTGAGAGGGGTTGCCAAGCTTCCAAGAAATTACGTTTTTTCTAAGTCCAGCAAATATTTTTTCACCCAATCTTGATGATACGTGGTGGTAATGACAAGTCCACAAATCGCACTTGGCTCACCAAATTTTCTTCTTCTAGGTTGAAGCGTTCGTTTACAGTAGCAGTTTTTATTTTTAGGTTTCACTCTGTTCTCTCCTATATAGATAGATGAATTAGGAACACTAAATCCAACATGGTTTGCAGTAGCTCTTTGAAACTTGACAAAAGAAAGGAGTTCTAAGTTTTGTCTCTATGGTTTGTTTCATCTTCAAGTAGTCCTAGGCACAGAGTGTAGAAAAGCACTTTCATTGAGAGCGGTTGCCAAGCTTCTAAGAGATAACAATTTTTGAAATACCAGCAAATATTTTTTCACCCAATTTTGATGATACTTGGTCTTAATGATCAGTACACAAATCCCACTTGGCTCACCAAATTTTGTTCTTCTAGGTTTAGCGTTCGTCTACAGTAGCAGTTTTTATATTTAGGTTGCAGTCTGTTCTCTCATATATAGATAGATGAATTTAAAACTCTAAATCCAACATGGTTTGTAGTAGCTCTTTGTAACTTGACAAAATAAAGGAGATTTCAGTTTTGTCTCTATGATTTGTATCCGCTTCATTTAGCCCTAAGCAGAGACTGTGGAAAAGCACTTTCATTGAAAGGGGTTTCCAAGCTTCCAAGAAATTACGAGTTTCCGAAATACCAGCAAATATTTTTTCACCCAATGTTGATGATACGTGGTGGTAGTGACAAGTACACAAATCCCATTGGCTCACCAAATTTTGTTCTTCTAGGTTGAAGCGTTCGTTTACAGTAGCAGTTGTTATTTTTAGGTATCACTCTGTTCTCAACTATATAGATAGATGAATTTCTAACTCTAAATCCAACATGGTTTGTAGTAGCTCTTTGAAAGTTGACAAAATAAAGGAGTTCTCAGTTTTGTCTCTATGGTTTGTTTCCACTTCAAGTAGCCCTAGGCACAGACTGTGGAAAAGCACTTTCATTGAGAGGGGTTGCCAAGCTTCTAAGAAATAACGAGTTTCCGAAATACCAGGAAATATTCTTTCACCCAATCTTGATGATACTTGGTGGTAATGATCGGTACACAAATCCCACTTGGCTCACCAAATTTTCTTCTTCTAGGTTGAAGCGTTCATTTACATTAGCAGTTTTTATTTTTAGGTTTCACTCTGTTCTCTCCTATATAGATAGATGAATTTGGAACTCTAAATCCAACATGGTTTGTAGTACTTTTGAAATTTGACAAAATAAAGGAGTTCTCATATTTTTCTCTATTGTTTGTTTCCTCTTCAATAGCCCTAGGCACAGACTGTGGAAAAGCACTTTCATTGAGAGGGGTTGCCAAGCTTCTAAGAAATAAGGAGTTTCCGAAATACCAGCAAATATTTTTTCACCCATTGTTGATGATACTTGGTGGTAATGATCAATACACAAATCCCCCTTGGCTCACCAAATTTTGTTCTTCTACGTTGACGCGTTTTTCTACAGTAGCAGTTTTTATATTTAGGTTTCACTCTGTTCTCTCCTATATTTATAGATGAATTTGGAACTCTAAATCCAACATGGTTTGTAGTAGCTCTTTGAAACTTGACAAAATAAAGGAGTTCTCGGTTTTGTCTCTATGATTTGTTTCTGCTTCAAGTAGCCCTAAGCAGAGACTGTGGAAAAGCACTTTCATTGAGAGGGGTTGCCAAGCTTCCAAGAAATTACGAGTTTCCAAAATACCAGCAAATATTTTTTCACCCAATATTCATGATACTTGGTGGTATTGATCGGTACACAAATCCCACTTGGCTCACCAAATTTTGTTCTTCTAAGTTGAAGCGTTCGTTTACAGTAGCAGTTTTTATATTTCGGTTTCACTGTGTTCTCCCCTATATAGACAGATGAATTTGGAACTCTAAATCCAATATGGTTTGTAGTAGCTCTTTGAAACTTGACAAAATAAAGGAGTTCTCGGTTTTGTCTCTATGATTTGTTTCTGCTTCAAGTAGCCCTAAGCAGAGACTGTGGAAAAGCACTTTCATTGAGAGGGGTTGCCAAGCTTCCAAGAAATTACGAGTTTCCAAAATACCAGCAAATATTTTTTCACCCAATATTCATGATACTTGGTGGTATTGATCGGTACACAAATCCCACTTGGCTCACCAAATTTTGTTCTGCTAGGTTGAAGCGTTCGTCTACAGTAGCAGTTTTTATATTTAGGTTTCACTCTGTTCTCTGCTATATAGATAGATGAATTTGGAACTCTAAATCCAAAATGGTTTGTAGTAGCTCTTTGAAACTTGACAAAATAAAAAAGTTCTCAGTTTTGTCTGTATGATTTGTATCCTCTTTAAGTAGCCCTAGGCACAGACGGTGGAAAAGCACTTTCATTGAGAGGGGTTGCCAAACTTCTAAGAAATAACGATTTTCCGAAATTCCAGCAAATACTTTTTCACCCAATGTTGATGAAACTTGATGGTAATGCTCAGCACACAAATCCCACTTTGCTCACCAAATTTTGTTCATCTAGTTTGAAGCGTTCATGTACCTTAGCAGTTTTTATATTTAGGTTTCCCTCTGTTCTCTCCTATATAGATAGATGAATTTGGAACTCTAAATCCAACATGGTTTACAGTAGCTCTTTGAAACTTGACAAAATAAAGGAGTTCTCAGTTTTATGTCTATGTTTTGTTTACTCTTCAAGTAGCCCTAGGCACAGACGGTGGAAAAGCACTTTAATTGAGAGGGGTTGCCAAGCTTCTAAGAAATAACTAGTTTCCGAAATACCAGCAAATATTTTTTCACCCAATCTTGATGATAATTGTTGGTAATGATCACTACACAAATCCCACTTGGCTCAACAAATTTTGTTCTTCTAGGTTGAAGCGTTCGTTTTTAGTAGCAGTTTTTATATTTAGGTTTCACTATATTCTCTGCTATATAGATAGATGAATTTGGAACTCTAAATCCAACATGGTTTGTAGTAGCTCTTTGAAACTTCAGAGATAAAGGAGTTCTCAGTTTTGTCTCTATGGTTTGTTTCCTCTTCAAGTAGCCCTAGGCAAAGACGGTGGAAAAGCACTCTCATTGAGAGGGTTTGCCAAGCTTCTAAGAAATAACGAGTTTCCGAAATTCCAGCAAATATTTTTTCACCCAATGTTGATGAAACTTGATGGTAATGCTCAGCACACAAATCCCACTTGGCTCACCAAATTTTGTTCTTCTAGGTTGAAGCGTTCATGTACCTTAGCAGTTTTTATATTTAGGTTTCCCTCTGTTCTCTCCTATATAGATAGATGAATTTGGAACTCTAAATCCAATATGGTTTGCAGTTGCTCTTTGAAACTTTAAAAATAAAGTAGTTCTCAGTTTTATGTCTATGTTTTGTTTACTCTTCAAGTAGTCCCAGGCACAGACTGTGGAAAAGCACTTTCATTGAGAGGGGTTACCAAGCTTCTAAGCAATAACGATTTTCTGAAATACCAGCAAATACTTTTTCACCGAATCTTGATGATACTTGGTGGTAATGATCAGTACACAAATCCCACTTGGCTCACCAAATTTTGTTCTTCTAAGTTGAAGCGTTCGTTTACAGTAGCAGTTTTTATATTTCGGTTTCACTGTGTTCTCCCCTATATAGACAGATGAATTTGGAACTCTAAATCCAATATTGTTTGTAGTACCTCTTTGAAACTTGACAAAATAACGGAGTTCTCGGTTTTGTCTCTACGATTTGTTTCTGCTTCAAGTAGCCCTAAGCAGAGACTGTGGAAAAGCACTTTCATTGAGAGGGGTTGCCAAGCTTCCAAGAAATTACGAGTTTCCGAAATACCAGCAAATATTTTTTCACCCAATATTCATGATACTTGGTGGTAATGATCGGTACACAAATCCCACTTGGCTCACTATATTTTGTTCTTCTAGGTTGAAGCGTTCGTCTACTGTTGCAGTTTTTATATTTAGTTTTTTCTCTGTTCTCTCCTATATAGATAGATGAATTTGGAACTCTAAATCCAGCATGGTTTGTAGTAGCTCTTTGAAACTTGACAAAATAAAGGAGTTCTCAGTTTTGTCTCTATGTTTTTTTTCCTCTTCAAGTAGCCCTAGGCACAGACGGTGGAAAAGCACTTTCATTGAGAGGGGTTGCCAAGCTTCTAAGAAATAACGAGCTTTTGAAATACCAGCAAATATTTTTTCAGCCAATGTTGATGATACTTGGTGGTAATGATCAGTACAAAAATCCCACTTGGCTCACCAAATTTTGTTCTTCTAGGTTGAAGCGTTCGTCTACAGTAGCAGTTTTTATGTTTAGGTTTCACTCTGTTCTCTCGTATATAGATAGATGAATTTGGAACTCTAAATCCAACATGGTTTGTAGTAGCTCTTTGAAACTTGACAAAATAAAGGAG
Source organism: Callospermophilus lateralis (assembly GCF_048772815.1). Classification (NCBI taxonomy): domain Eukaryota; kingdom Metazoa; phylum Chordata; class Mammalia; order Rodentia; family Sciuridae; genus Callospermophilus; species Callospermophilus lateralis. Next base: position 40,775 of record NW_027516936.1, read on the forward strand.
TTCTCAGTTTTGTCTCTATGGTTTGTTTCATCTTCAAGTAGCCCTAAGCAAAGACGGTGGTAAAGCACTTTCATTGAGAGGGGTTGCCAAGCTTCTAAGAAATAACGAGTTTCCGAAGTACCAGGAAATATTTTTTCACCCAATCTTGATGATACTTGGTGGTAATGATCATTACAGAAATCCCACTTGGCTCACCAAATTTTGTTCTTCTAGGTTGAAGCGTTCGTCTACAGTAGCAGTTTTTGTATTTAGGTTTCAGTCTGTTCTCTCCTATATAGAAGGATGAATTTGGAACTCTAAATGCACCATGGTTTGTAGTAGCTCTTTGAAACTTGACAAAATAAAGGAGTTCTCAGTTTTGTCTCCATGGTTTGTTTCCACTTCAGCTAGCCCTAAGCAGAGACTGTGGAAAAGCTCTTACATTGAGAGGGGTTGCCAAGCTTCCAAGAAATTACGTTTTTTCTAAGTCCAGCAAATATTTTTTCACCCAATCTTGATGATACGTGGTGGTAATGACAAGTCCACAAATCGCACTTGGCTCACCAAATTTTCTTCTTCTAGGTTGAAGCGTTCGTTTACAGTAGCAGTTTTTATTTTTAGGTTTCACTCTGTTCTCTCCTATATAGATAGATGAATTAGGAACACTAAATCCAACATGGTTTGCAGTAGCTCTTTGAAACTTGACAAAAGAAAGGAGTTCTAAGTTTTGTCTCTATGGTTTGTTTCATCTTCAAGTAGTCCTAGGCACAGAGTGTAGAAAAGCACTTTCATTGAGAGCGGTTGCCAAGCTTCTAAGAGATAACAATTTTTGAAATACCAGCAAATATTTTTTCACCCAATTTTGATGATACTTGGTCTTAATGATCAGTACACAAATCCCACTTGGCTCACCAAATTTTGTTCTTCTAGGTTTAGCGTTCGTCTACAGTAGCAGTTTTTATATTTAGGTTGCAGTCTGTTCTCTCATATATAGATAGATGAATTTAAAACTCTAAATCCAACATGGTTTGTAGTAGCTCTTTGTAACTTGACAAAATAAAGGAGATTTCAGTTTTGTCTCTATGATTTGTATCCGCTTCATTTAGCCCTAAGCAGAGACTGTGGAAAAGCACTTTCATTGAAAGGGGTTTCCAAGCTTCCAAGAAATTACGAGTTTCCGAAATACCAGCAAATATTTTTTCACCCAATGTTGATGATACGTGGTGGTAGTGACAAGTACACAAATCCCATTGGCTCACCAAATTTTGTTCTTCTAGGTTGAAGCGTTCGTTTACAGTAGCAGTTGTTATTTTTAGGTATCACTCTGTTCTCAACTATATAGATAGATGAATTTCTAACTCTAAATCCAACATGGTTTGTAGTAGCTCTTTGAAAGTTGACAAAATAAAGGAGTTCTCAGTTTTGTCTCTATGGTTTGTTTCCACTTCAAGTAGCCCTAGGCACAGACTGTGGAAAAGCACTTTCATTGAGAGGGGTTGCCAAGCTTCTAAGAAATAACGAGTTTCCGAAATACCAGGAAATATTCTTTCACCCAATCTTGATGATACTTGGTGGTAATGATCGGTACACAAATCCCACTTGGCTCACCAAATTTTCTTCTTCTAGGTTGAAGCGTTCATTTACATTAGCAGTTTTTATTTTTAGGTTTCACTCTGTTCTCTCCTATATAGATAGATGAATTTGGAACTCTAAATCCAACATGGTTTGTAGTACTTTTGAAATTTGACAAAATAAAGGAGTTCTCATTTTTTTCTCTATTGTTTGTTTCCTCTTCAATAGCCCTAGGCACAGACTGTGGAAAAGCACTTTCATTGAGAGGGGTTGCCAAGCTTCTAAGAAATAAGGAGTTTCCGAAATACCAGCAAATATTTTTTCACCCATTGTTGATGATACTTGGTGGTAATGATCAATACACAAATCCCCCTTGGCTCACCAAATTTTGTTCTTCTACGTTGACGCGTTTTTCTACAGTAGCAGTTTTTATATTTAGGTTTCACTCTGTTCTCTCCTATATTTATAGATGAATTTGGAACTCTAAATCCAACATGGTTTGTAGTAGCTCTTTGAAACTTGACAAAATAAAGTAGTTCTCAGTTTTGTCTCTATGTTTTGTTTCCTCTTCAAGTAGTCCTAGGCACAGACTGTGGAAAAGCACTTTCATTGAGAGGGGTGGCCAAGCTTCCAAGAAATTACGAGTTTCCGAAATGCCAGCAAATAGTTTTCACCCAATCTTGATGATACTTGGTGGTAATGATCGGTACACAAATCCCACTTGACTCACCAAATTTTGTTCTTCTAGGTTGATGCGTTCGTTTACAGTAGCAGTTTTTATTTTTAGGTTTTACTCTCTTCTCTCCTATATAGATAGATGAATTTGGAACTCTAAATCCAACATGGTTTGTAGTACCTCTTTGAAACTTGACAAAATAAAGGAGTTCTCAGTTTTTTCTCTATGGTTTGTTTCCTCGTCAAGTAGCCGTAGGCACAGACGGTGGAAAAGCACTTTCATTGAGAGGGGTTGCCAAGCTTCCAAGAAATTACGAGTTTCAGAAATACCAGCAAATATGTTTTCACCCAATGTTGATGATACGTGGTGGTAATGATCTGTACACAAATCCCACTTGGCTCACCAAATTTTGTTCTTCTACTTTGAAGCGTTCGTCTACAGTACCAGGTTTTATATTTAGGTTTCACTCTGTTCTCTCGTATATAGAAAGATGAATTTGGAACTCTTAATCCAACATTGTTTTGTAGTGGCTCTTTGAAACTTGACCAAATTATGGAGTTTTCAGTTTTGTCTCAATGATTTGTTTCTGCTTCACGTATCCCTAAGCAGAGACTGTGGAAGAGCACTATCATTGAAGGGGGTTGCCAAGCTTCCAAGATAATACGAGTTTCTGAAATAGCAACAAATATTTTTTTAACCAATGTTGATGATATGTGGTGGTAATCATCAGTACACAAATCCCACTTGGCTCACCAAATTTTTTTCTTCTAGGTTGAAGAGTTCGTTTACAGTAGCAGTTTATATTTTTAGTTTTCCCTCTGTTCTCTCCTATATAGATAGATGAAATTGGAACTCTAAATCCAACATGGTTTGTAGTAGCTCTTTGAGACATGACAAAATAAAGGAGTTCTCAGTTTTGTCTCTATGGTTTGTTTCCTCTTCTAGTAGCCCTAGTCACAGACTGTGGAAAAGCACTTTCAAAAAGAGGGGTTGCCAAGCCTCTAAGAAATAACGAGTTTCCGAAATACCAGCAAATATTTTAACACCCAATGTTGCTGATACTTGGTGGTAATGATCAGTACACAAATCCCACTTGGCTCACCAAATTTTGTTCTTCTAGGTTGAAGCGTTCGTTTACAGTGGCAGTTTGTATATTTAGGTTTCACTCTGTTCTCTCCTATATAAATAAATAAATTTGGAACGCTAAATCCAACATGGTTTGTAGTAGCTCTTTGAAACTTGACAAATTAAGGAGTTCTCAGTTTTGTCTCTACGGTTTGTTTCCTCTTCAAGTAGCCCTGGGCACAGACTGTGGAAAAGCACTTTCATTGAGAGGGGTTGCCAAGCTTCTAAGAAAGAATGAGTTTCCGAAATACCAGCAAATATTTGTTCACCCAATCTTGATGATACTTGGTAGTAATGATCAGTACACAAATCCCACTTGGCTCACTAAATTGTGTTCTTCTAGGTTGAAGCGTTCGTCTACAGTAGCAGTTTTTTTAATTAGGTTTCTCCTTGTTCTCTCCTATATAGTTAGATGAATTTGGAACTCTAAATCCAACCTGGTTTGTAGTAGCTTTTTGAAACTTGACAAAATAAAGGAGTTCTCAGTTTTGTCTCTATGGTTTGTTTACTCTTCAAGTAGCCCTAGGCACAGACTCTGGAAAAGTACTTTCATCGAGAGGGGTTGCCTAGCTTCTAAGAAATAACGTGTTTCCGAAATATCAGCAAATATTTTTTCACTAATCTTGATGATACTTGGTGGTCATGATCGGTACACAAATCCCACTTGACTCACCAAATTTTGTTCTTCTAGGATGAAGCGTTTGTTTACAGTAGCAGTTTATATTTTTAGTTTTCCCTCTGTTCTCTCCTATATAGATAGATGAATTTGGAACTCTATATCCAACATGGTTTGTAGTAGATCTTTGAAAGCTTGAAAAAATAAAGGAGTTCTCAGTTTTGTCTCTATGATTTGTTTCCACTTCATGTAGCCCTAAGCAGAGACTGTTGAAAAGCACTTTAATTGAAATTAGTTGCCAAGCTTCCAATAAATTACGAGTTTCCGAAATACCAGCAAATATTTTTTCACCCAGTGTTGATGATACTTGGTGGTAATGATCAGTACACAAATGCCACTTGGTTCACCAAATTTTGTTCTTCTAGGTTGAAGCGTTCATTTACAGAAGAAGTATTTCTATTTATGTTTCACTCTGTTCTCTCCTATATAGATAGATGAATTTGGAACTCTAAATCCAACATGATTTGTAGTAGCTCTTTAAAAACTTGACAAAATAAAGGAGTTCTCAGTTTTGTCTCTATGGTTTGTTTGATCTTCAAGTAGCCCTAGGCACAGAGTGTGCAAAAGCGCTTTCATTGAGAGGGGTTGCTAAACTTCTAAGAAAAAACTAGTTTCCGAAATACCAGCAAATATTTTTTCACCCAATCTTGATGATACTTGGTGGTAATGATCAGTACACAAATCCAACTTGGCTCACCAAATTTTGATCTTCTACATTGACGCGTTCGTCTACAGTAGCAGTTTTCATATTTAGGATTTACTCTGTTCTCTCCTATATTGATAGATGAATTTGGAACTCTAAATCCAACATGGTTTGTAGTAGCTCTTTGAGACTTGACAAAATAAAGGAGTTCTCAGTTTTTTCTCTATGGTTGGTTTCCTCTTCAAGTATCCTAGGCACAGACTGTGGAAAAACACTTTCATTGAGAGGGGTTGCCAAGCTTCTAAGAAATAACGAGTTTCCGAAATACCAGCAAATATTTTTTCAACCAATCTTGATGATACTTGGTGGTAATGATTGGTACACAAATCCCACTTGACTTACCAAATTTTGTTCTTTTAGGTTGAAGCGTTCGTTTACAGTAGCAGTTTATATTTTTAAGTTATCTCTGTTCTCTCCTATATAGATAGATGAATTTGGAACTCTAAATACAACATGGTTTGTAGTAGCTCTTTGAAACTTCACAAAAAAAATAGTTTTCTGTTTTGTCTCTAAGATTTGTTTACGCTTCATGTAGCCCTAAGCAGAGACTGTGGAAAAGCACTTTCATTGAAAGGGGTTGCCAAGCTTCCAAGAAATTACGAGTTTCCGAAATACCAGCAAGTATTTTTTCAACCAATGTTGATTGTACGTGGTGGTAATGACAAGTACACAAATCCCATTGGCTCACCAAATTTTGTTCTTCTAGGTTGAAGCGTTCGTTTACAGTAGCAGTTTTTATTTTTAGGTATCACTCTGTTCTCTCCTATATAGATAGATGAATTTGGAACTCTAAATACAACATGGTTTTTAGTAGCTCTTTGAAACTTGACAAAATAAAGAAGTTCTCAGTTTTGTCACTATGGTTTGTTTCCACTTCAAGTAGCCCTAGGCACAGACTGTGGAAAAGCACTTTCATTGAGAGGGGTTGCCAAGCTTCTAAGAAAAAACGAGTTTCCGAAATACCAGCAAATATTTTTTCACCCAATCTTGATGATATGTGGTGGTAATGACAAGTCCACAAATCCCACTTGACTCACCAAATTTTGTTCTTCTAGGTTGAAGCGTTCGTTTACAGTGGCAGTATTTATATTTAGGTTTCACTCTGTTCTCTCCTATATAGATAGATGAATTTGGAACTCTAAATCCAACATGGTTTGTAGTAGCTCTTTGAAACTTGCCAAAATAAAGGAGTTCTCAGTTTTGTCTCTATGGTTTGTTTAATCTTCAAGTAGCCCTAAGCACAGACGGTGGAAAAGCACTTTCATTGAGTGGGGTTGCCAAGCTTCTAAGAAATAACGAGCTTTTGAAATACCAGCAAATATTTTTTCAGCCAATGTTGATGATACTTGGTGGTAATGATCAGTACAAAAATCCCACTTGGCTCACCAAATTTTGTTCTTCTAGGTTGAAGCGTTCGTCTACAGTAGCAGTTTTTATGTTTAGGTTTCACTCTGTTTTCTCGTATATAGATAGATGAATTTGGAACTCTAAATCCAACATGGTTTGTAGTAGCTCTTTGAAACTTGACAAAATAAAGGAGTTCTCAGTTTTGTCTCTATGGTTTGTTTCATCTTCAAGTAGCCCTAAGCAAAGACGGTGGTAAAGCACTTTCATTGAGAGGGGTTGCCAAGCTTCTAAGAAATAACGAGTTTCCGAAGTACCAGGAAATATTTTTTCACCCAATCTTGATGATACTTGGTGGTAATGATCATTACACAAATCCCACTTGGCTCACCAAATTTTGTTCTTCTAGGTTGAAGCGTTCGTCTACAGTAGCAGTTTTTGTATTTAGGTTTCAGTCTGTTCTCTCCTATATAGAAGGATGAATTTGGAACTCTAAATGCACCATGGTTTGTAGTAGCTCTTTGAAACTTGACAAAATAAAGGAGTTCTCAGTTTTGTCTCCATGGTTTGTTTCCACTTCAGCTAGCCCTAAGCAGAGACTGTGGAAAAGCTCTTACATTGAGAGGGGTTGCCAAGCTTCCAAGAAATTACGTTTTTTCTAAGTCCAGCAAATATTTTTTCACCCAATCTTGATGATACGTGGTGGTAATGACAAGTCCACAAATCGCACTTGGCTCACCAAATTTTCTTCTTCTAGGTTGAAGCGTTCGTTTACAGTAGCAGTTTTTATTTTTAGGTTTCACTCTGTTCTCTCCTATATAGATAGATGAATTAGGAACACTAAATCCAACATGGTTTGCAGTAGCTCTTTGAAACTTGACAAAAGAAAGGAGTTCTAAGTTTTGTCTCTATGGTTTGTTTCATCTTCAAGTAGTCCTAGGCACAGAGTGTAGAAAAGCACTTTCATTGAGAGCGGTTGCCAAGCTTCTAAGAGATAACAATTTTTGAAATACCAGCAAATATTTTTTCACCCAATTTTGATGATAGTTGGTCTTAATGATCAGTACACAAATCCCACTTGGCTCACCAAATTTTGTTCTTCTAGGTTTAGCGTTCGTCTACAGTAGCAGTTTTTATATTTAGGTTGCAGTCTGTTCTCTCATATATAGATAGATGAATTTAAAACTCTAAATCCAACATGGTTTGTAGTAGCTCTTTGTAACTTGACAAAATAAAGGAGATTTCAGTTTTGTCTCTATGATTTGTATCCGCTTCATTTAGCCCTAAGCAGAGACTGTGGAAAAGCACTTTCATTGAAAGGGGTTTCCAAGCTTCCAAGAAATTACGAGTTTCCGAAATACCAGCAAATATTTTTTCACCCAATGTTGATGATACGTGGTGGTAGTGACAAGTACACAAATCCCATTGGCTCACCAAATTTTGTTCTTCTAGGTTGAAGCGTTCGTTTACAGTAGCAGTTGTTATTTTTAGGTATCACTCTGTTCTCAACTATATAGATAGATGAATTTCTAACTCTAAATCCAACATGGTTTGTAGTAGCTCTTTGAAAGTTGACAAAATAAAGGAGTTCTCAGTTTTGTCTCTATGGTTTGTTTCCACTTCAAGTAGCCCTAGGCACAGACTGTGGAAAAGCACTTTCATTGAGAGGGGTTGCCAAGCTTCTAAGAAATAACGAGTTTCCGAAATACCAGGAAATATTCTTTCACCCAATCTTGATGATACTTGGTGGTAATGATCGGTACACAAATCCACTTGGCTCACCAAATTTTCTTCTTCTAGGTTGAAGCGTTCATTTACAGTAGCAGTTTTTATTTTTAGGTTTCACTCTGTCTCTCCTATATAGATAGATGAATTTGGAACTCTAAATCCAACATGGTTTGTAGTACTTTTGAAATTTGACAAAATAAAGGAGTTCTCATTTTTTCTCTATTGTTTGTTTCCCCTTCAATAGCCCTAGGCACAGACTGTGGAAAAGCACTTTCATTGAGAGGGGTTGCCAAGCTTCTAAGAAATAAGGAGTTTCCGAAATACCAGCAAATATTTTTTCACCCATTGTTGATGATACTTGGTGGTAATGATCAATACACAAATCCCCCTTGGCTCACCAAATTTTGTTCTTCTACGTTGACGCGTTTTTCTACAGTAGCAGTTTTTATATTTAGGTTTCACTCTGTTCTCTCCTATATTTATAGATGAATTTGGAACTCTAAATCCAACATGGTTTGTAGTAGCTCTTTGAAACTTGACAAAATAAAGTAGTTCCCAGTTTTGTCTCTATGTTTTGTTTCCTCTTCAAGTAGTCCTAGGCACAGACTGTGGAAAAGCACTTTCATTGAGAGGGGTGGCCAAGCTTCCAAGAAATTACGAGTTTCCGAAATGCCAGCAAATAGTTTTCACCCAATCTTGATGATACTTGGTGGTAATGATCGGTACACAAATCCCACTTGACTCACCAAATTTTGTTCTTCTAGGTTGATGCGTTCGTTTTACAGTAGCAGTTTTTATTTTTAGGTTTTACTCTCTTCTCTCCTATATAGATAGATGAATTTGGAACTCTAAATCCAACATGGTTTGTAGTACCTCTTTGAAACTTGACAAAATAAAGGAGTTCTCAGTTTTTTCTCTATGGTTTGTTTCCTCGTCAAGTAGCCGTAGGCACAGACGGTGGAAAAGCACTTTCATTGAGAGGGGTTGCCAAGCTTCCAAGAAATTACGAGTTTCAGAAATAGCAGCAAATATGTTTTCACCCAATGTTGATGATACGTGGTGGTAATGATCTGTACACAAATCCCACTTGGCTCACCAAATTTTGTTCTTCTACTTTGAAGCGTTCGTCTACAGTACCAGGTTTTATATTTAGGTTTCACTCTGTTCTCTCGTATATAGAAAGATGAATTTGGAACTCTTATCCAACATTGTTTTGTAGTGGCTCTTTGAAACTTGACCAAATTATGGAGTTTTCAGTTTTTTCTCAATGATTTGTTTCTGCTTCACGTATCCCTAAGCAGAGACTGTGGAAGAGCACTATCATTGAAGGGGGTTGCCAAGCTTCCAAGATAATACGAGTTTCTGAAATAGCAACAAATATTTTTTCAACCAATGTTGATGATATGTGGTGGTAATCATCAGTACACAAATCCCACTTGGCTCACCAAATTTTTTTCTTCTAGGTGAAGAGTTCGTTTACAGTAGCAGTTTATATTTTTAGTTTTCCCTCTGTTCTCTCCTATATAGATAGATGAAATTGGAACTCTAAATCCAACATGGTTTGTAGTAGCTCTTTGAGACATGACAAAATAAAGGAGTTCTCAGTTTTGTCTCTATGGTTTGTTTCCTCTTCTAGTAGCCCTAGTCACAGACTGTGGAAAAGCACTTTCAAAAAGAGGGGTTGCCAAGCCTCTAAGAAATAACGAGTTTCCGAAATACCAGCAAATATTTTAACACCCAATGTTGCTGATACTTGGTGGTAATGATCAGTACACAAATCCCACTTGGCTCACCAAATTTGTTCTTCTAGGTTGAAGCGTTCGTTTACAGTGGCAGTTTGTATATTTAGGTTTCACTCTGTTCTCTCCTATATAAATAAATAAATTTGGAACGCTAAATCCAACATGGTTTGTAGTAGCTCTTTGAAACTTGACAAATTAAGGAGTTCTCAGTTTTGTCTCTACGGTTTGTTTCCTCTTCAAGTAGCCCTGGGCACAGACTGTGGAAAAGCACTTTCATTGAGAGGGGTTGCCAAGCTTCTAAGAAAGAATGAGTTTCCGAAATACCAGCAAATATTTGTTCACCCAATCTTGATGATACTTGGTAGTAATGATCAGTACACAAATCCCACTTGGCTCACTAAATTGTGTTCTTCTAGGTTGAAGCGTTCGTCTACAGTAGCAGTTTTTTTTAATTAGGTTTCTCTTTGTTCTCTCCTATATAGTTAGATGAATTTGGAACTCTAAATCCAACCTGGTTTGTAGTAGCTTTTGAAACTTGACAAAATAAAGGAGTTACTCAGTTTTGTCTCTATGGTTTGTTTACTCTTCAAGTAGCCCTAGGCACAGAACTCTGGAAAAGTACTTTCATCGAGAGGGGTTGCCTAGCTTCTAAGAAATAACGTGTTTCCGAAATATCAGCAAATATTTTTT
>NW_027516937.1:0-51004 GCF_048772815.1 Callospermophilus lateralis
GAAAGAGGTGCCTTTGTGGGAGTGGGTGTGGGTTTGTTGTTTTGTCTCATGTTCTGAGAATAGATAGAAAAGGCGGTTTGTTTGGTTTGGAGTGGACAGTTTCTAGTAAGTCATTTGACACGGCGAGTGTTTCTCTTTCTGTGTATCCCACTGTGTCCGTTGTTGTAGACATTAGAAAAGAGAATGCATTAATGGATGTGTCCTGTCTAGTATAAATCTTCCCATGCCCAATATATGAATGGACTGCAGCTTGTCTTATCGATGTGCAACACCTGCTATCTTTCTAAGTTGTTGTTTTCTTCCTGAATTCTGGCCACTCTCCAGAATAGGCTCATGGATTTGTGTCCAGAATATGTACCACCTCCAAGCTCTGTGACATGGCCATGTACTGGATAGCTGAAGAGAATGGCGAGCATCTCAGAAAACTCAGATATCAGTGTGACCAGGAAAGTCTCAGTGCAGAAACCCTGCTTTGGGCCTTTTGCTTACTTATTGTTGTGTTGCACTGAATGTCAGGAAGGTCTTTGCCTCAGGCCACCCCTTTGTGAAGCCTGAAGAAAACTTTTTTCAAATGGAAATGAATGGGCCTCACCTGTGGCTCTTTGCTTAATTGCTTTGGAAAGGGATGTGTCTTTATCAGCCTCTTGGACCTGTGTGTGGCTGTGACTTAGATTTTCAGCACCTGATGGATCTTAAGAATGATCCCATGTGAGCTTCCAAAAACAAATGTCAAAAAATATCATTCATTGTGGATGAAGTCTCTTGCCTTCCTCTGTTAGGTTCCTGCACTCCATCAAATGAGAATATGGATTCTTTGGGTCAAATGAGTTCTTCAAAGCCCTGCAGAGGTGCTTGTGTTTTCGCATGACTCTAAATCACCTAAAGAATCGATACCTAAAATCAGTAGGCCTCAAATTGGAGAAACACAGAAGTATTAACGGCAGGCTTATTTGTTCACTCCTGGTTCACAGAAACGGTGTCCAGGATACCCTGACTTTAGGCAAATGAGGGGCAAACGAACTGATTTTGGACACTGTCTTGGGCTGCGCCCCTCATGGAAACCTCCAGCCAGAGGTTAAGATGATTGACTATACGGAATAAGATGAGGGCCATGTGGGAGTGTTTTGGTTTTAATTTTGGTCATTTGTGTGGCATTGGAAAAAATGACTGGGTCCACGTGGGCTTGAACTCTGGTGTGATTCCCCTTAGAGACTGGATTTTGGAACTGAACTCAGAGAAGCATTGCCATGAATTTTGTTGGGATTTTAAGAGGCCACGCATGAAAGTCGCTCTTGGAAACTGAGACCTAGGCCCCGGGTGGATTTCCACAGAGGCCTGGGAATCTCAGCAAGGATATCACATGATTTTATTCTTAAAGAAATGGCAGCCATAGTTGAGAGTCAAAACACACATGGACCTCACATTGTAGACCTCAATGGGCCTGGCCTAATGTGACCTTTTGTCCACTCTTTGGGAAGCCATGCCTGTGAGAGTTCTCCAGAGATTTCATTGAAATGAGCTTCCTCACCATTTAATGTTTGCTGAATGAACTGAAACCCACAGTGCCTCCAACTTCATGCTTAAAAAATGGCTAGATAAATACCATGAAATTTTTGAAATTCCTATGACCAGGTGGCACTGGAGAAACATTGGATGTCCTGTTGCTGATCATGAGTATACCAGACAGTGCCTTGATTTACTGAGTTTCATGAGAATGGTGTAGAACAGAGATGCCAGAAATTTGGAGCCTGCTGAGTAGTGGGTCTAGAGCAGTGGTGGGGAGGTGTTTGATAAAACATCCGTGGTAGGGCCATGTGTATCTACCATTGGATTCCAAATGGCTTGTAACTGACATGGTGCAGCCAACAGACTCTTATATGTAAAGGCATCTTGTTACATGGAGAGTTTTCAGAGGAAAATTAAGAATCAGGTTGATATGGACAAGGGGGCAATGGGGCAAGCTGTGAGAGATAGGAGCCTAGTTGGTGCATTCTCTTGCAGACCCTGACCCACCACACGTGACAGAACTCCCTCCAGCACTGTGTCCCAGTTTAGCTCCTAGTATTTCGTGAAACAAATACCAAACTCACAGTGCAGCAGCAAAAACACCACAAAAAGTGGAAGAGGACCAAATGGCTTCACAGTCCACACGGGGAGACACTTAGTCCCCAGTGGCCTCTTTTTACCTACAAAGAGAGGATTCAGCACTGCTTCATCTTGTTCATTGGAAAATAAGAAACCATGTCCTCCAGGTCACATAGATGCAGACCCAGCTTTGATGGTCTCATTACAGAGGAAGCCAAATCTCCTGAAAACAACATATATTTCAAGTGTGGAAGCTCAGAGGCAGTTTCTCAAAAAGTTTTTAGGCCAGCAGAGCTCCATGTTTGTGGAGTGTTTACCCTGTCCGTTAGTTTTGGAAACTCCTCTACCACCTCCAAGGTTGTGAACTCCTGAGCATTTTCCATTCCAGATATGTATTCACTGATTTTGTAACTATTCTCCTCTAATTGTGTCTTACTTGGGGTGAAGGTAATGCCAAGGCATTCTTCTGGATGAGAGCGGGAGGATATTTGTGCAGCATATATTTACATAGACATTGGATTCATTTTCCAATTTTCCATTCGAAATACTGAATCCCTGACACTAACCCATACCTAGTAGACTCAGACTATTCATCCTAATATAATGGAGAAAATTAACCCAACACATTAGAAATACAAGTACTTCAGAGGAGACATGTTGTATAGTTGGACTTGACATTTGCATTATATAAGGTAGGAGTTATAAATCTAGTCAAATTTATTTGAAATATTCTCCATGTGTTTTAAACTTAACAAATATGTGAATTCTTGTTTCCTTTTTCTGTAGTCTATTCACACATGTATATTTATATGCATATATAGAATCCTACCAGGTATCACACGTACATTTTTGTGAGGTGGCTGTCTTGGCAGATACAAATTGTGAGAAGAGTTCACTCCTCCTAAATGCTGTTGGAAATGAAAATTCAACTTATAGGAGAGCGTCCTAGTAGAACAACATTATACATTAACTCATGTTCAGTAAAATAAATATTTTTGCATTTGTGGATGATACATATTTACTGATGAATTTCGATTGGCATTTTTTGGTACTTTTTAATGTCTGTGTTTTGTGTGTGTGTGTGTGCGTGTGTGTGTGTGTGTGTGTGTATAGATATAGATATAGATATAGATATACTCTCCAAATTTTTCAAAATATGAAATATATGTGTCTAATATACACTCTCTAAATTCATTCATGTTCATGTATGTGGATTTATAATCCACTTTTCACAAGATGATAATCAGAAATATTCATCCACCTGAAATACATATTTGTTTCCTAGTACTGAAAACTAACTTCAGTGAATGGTGCATACAAATCCTAATTATTCTACAGTAACTGACCCAGTCTAACATCAATGCAAGTAGACTCCTATGGGACATGATATGTAATTTGTCATTCATTTGTATTCGACACTGGTACATTATTGTTTCTTCAGTTTTTGCACATCACAGGATATACATTTCATCCACAAGTTCACAAATTAATAAGAATTTGTTTCAACTTTCACCACTTCTTGCTTCAGAACACATGTATTGTCAGGGTTTCTTGACTGGTCTTTTCATGAGACTTCTTTCCAAACACATTATTTTGAATTTCCATAATCATTTTGAAGCAAAACTCACACACTCTTCATGATAAACCAAAACACAAATATTTCCATTACATATATACCTGGTTGGAATGAATGATTGTATATCAATATACGATTTCCTTTAATTTTTCAGATATCAGTTCAAATCATTATTTAAAGTTCAAAAAAGTTATATTATTTATTCACAGTATGGTCTATTCATGCTTTTTCTCTATGTTCCTAGAAACAGGGTACACCTCTTTGTACCCCTGATTCTCATTTTACATCTTCAATACATTGCTCCCAGAAATGGTGAAAGAAATACTCATGTCACCTCATTATCACAGTAATATTCTGGACAAAAAATGGAAAGGTCACACTTATGATTGTACCAAAGTCTAAATGGAAAGTGAACATGGATTTCTAAAAACATCCATGTCCAGGTTGCCTAATGCTGTCAATTGTCAATCCTATTGGTGACTACATATTTGTTTTTTTCCTAATTTATATATTCAAACTCAATCCTGTTGAAAATGTCTAATTCTATCACTCACTTTATACTTTGCCTGATTTCGTAATGTTTCTATTGATATCTGCTTTTCTACATATTTTCCCCAGTTCAACATAGTGACTGACTCTTCATATGTGCTGACATTTACATTCACTCAACAACCGAAAGTCTATTGCTAAAGAACTTTTGGTCCAAATCCTATACTCACTCTTCTTCCTAAACCTACAGACTATCTTCCTAATCCTACTGAATATCCCTTTTTGACTGGATGTTCTCTTCTAAATTCAATCATCCAATGTACAAGGTCCTATGCCATTGTATATCGAATTACCTGAGGCATCTTTGCAGAACATCATTCAAAGCTAAGTATCCCAATCAAGGGCAAAACCCTTCTGGGCTTCAAATCATACCTAGATTTCTGTTTTCCTACTTATATTTCACCTCTATATTCTTGTAAATATTGCAGATTCCCAATACCATTATTCATCACACAGAATCACTCGTAACACAAATCAAACCTGTTTTTAACCCCAAGTATACACTGTTCCCTCAATCATTTTACAGAAGAGCAGGGACAGAGTGGTTCTTACAATACAGGAAAGTTGGGAACCTTCCACCTGATGAGAACCTCAAATGTCCATGCACAAATGATACCTGGAGAAGTCGTAGGCAGGTATGAAGCACCTGAGAGAGCAAAAGTCATCTTCCATGGCAAACAACCTGGTCAGGATGAAGGGATGTGTCTGAATCTGCCTCTCTCTCTTCTTATTGTACAGAAGATGGACCAAACCACGGCTGAGTGGAGAGCTGTTCCTGGGTGCCATTGGTGATATACATTCTACCTTATGAAAGTGTCACAGGAAGTAGGGGCAACCTCCATCTTATGTTACCCTTGGAAGCAACTGTTAGGACAAAGTGGTTGCCAAGGCAGTGACCTCATTCAGTTCCAAAGAATGTGACATACCTCATTTAATTGGTGATGGAACTCTCTGAACTTGGTATCCAAGAAGCCAGGCACCCAGAGGCAGTCCCAGTCCCAGTCCCAGTGGGCTCACTTGTTTGGATTTACCAAGGACAGAGTCAGTTTTCTTGGTACCTAATGATGTGAGGATGGCCAAATGCCAGGAGAGCTCTGAAGATGGACCTTTCCTGAGAAAACAGGTAGTGGCTAACCACTTTTTCCTGACATCTTCACAGAGTTGGTCAAGGAAACAAGATCTGAGAGAAGACAGGCCATTTCGGGGGAACATAGTATGGCCCACCAGTCAGAGGACACTCCGGATAGTCACAGACCTACTTGGGGGAAGGAGGTGCCTTTGTGGGAGTGGGTGTGGGTTTGTTGTTTTGTCTCATGTTCTGAGAATAGACAGAAAAGGCGGTTTGTTTGGTTTGGAGTGGACAGTTTCTAGTAAGTCATTTGACACGGCGAGTGTTTCTCTTTCTGTGTATCCCACTGTGTCCGTTGTTGTAGACATTAGAAAAGAGAATGCATTAATGGATGTGTCCTGTCTAGTATAAATCTTCCCATGCCCAATATATGAATGGACTGCAGCTTGTCTTATCGATGTGCAACACCTGCTATCTTTCTAAGTTGTAGTTTTCTTCCTGAATTCTGGCCACTCTCCAGAATAGGCTCATGGATTTGTGTCCAAAATATGTACCACCTCCAAGCTCTGTGACATGGCCATGTACTGGATAGCTGAAGAGAATGGCGTGCATTTCAGAAAACTCAGATATCAGTGTGACCAGGAAAGTCTCAGTGCAGAAACCCTGCTTTTGGCCTTTTGCTTACTTATTGTTGTGTTGCACTGAATGTCAGGAAGACCTTGCCTCAGGCCACCCCTTTGTGAAGCCTGAAGAAAACAGTTTTCAAATGGAAATGAATGGGCCTCACCTGTGGCTCTTTGCTTAATTGCTTTGGAAAGGGATGTGTCTTTATCAGCCTCTTGGGCCTGTGTGTGGCTGTGACTTAGATTCTCAGCACCTGATGGATCTTAAGAATGATCCCATGTGAGCTTCCAAAACCAAAATGGCAAAAAATTTCATTCAATGTGGATGAAGTCTCTTGCCTTCCTCTGTTAGGTTCCTGCACTCCATCAAATGACAATAGGGATTCTTTGGGTCAAATGAGTTCTTCAAAGCCCTGCAGAGGTGCTTGTGTTTTCGCATGACTCTAAATCACCTAAAGAATCAATACCTAAAATCAGTAGGACTCAAATTGGAGAAACACAGAAGTATTAACGGCAGGCTTATTTGTTCACTCCTGGTTCACAGAAACAGTGTCCAGGCTACCCTGACTTTAGACAAATGAGGGGCAAACGAGCTGATTTTGGACACTGTCTTGGGCTGCGCCCCTCATGGAAACCTCCAGCCAGAGGTTAAGATGATTGACTATATGAAATAAGATGATGGCCATGTGGGAGTGTTTTGGTTTTAATTTTGGTCATTTGTGTGGCATTGGAAAAAATGACTGAGTCCACGTGGGCTTGAACTCTGGTGTGATTCCCCTTAGAGACTGGGTTTTGGAACTGAACTCAGAGAAGCATTGCCATGAATTTTGTTGGGATTTTAAGAGGCCACGCATGAAAGTCGCTCTTGGAAACTGAGACCTAGGCCCCGGGTGGATTTCCACAGAGGCCTGGGAATCTCAGCAAGGATATCACATGATTTTATTCTTAAAGAAATGGCAGCAATAGTTGAGAGTCAAAACACACATGGACCTCACATTGTAGACCTCAATGGGCCTGGCCTAATGTGACCTTTTGTCCACTCTTTGGGAAGCCATGCCTGTGAGAGTTCTCCAGAGATTTCATTGAAATGAGCTTCCTCACCATTTAATGTTTGCTGAATGAACTGAAACCCACAGTGCCTCCAACTTCATGCTTGAAAAATGGCTAGATAAATACCATGAAATTTTTGAAATTCCTATGACCAGGTGGCACTGGAGAAACATTGGATGTCCTGTGGCTGATCATGAGTATACCAGACAGTGCCTTGATTTACTGAGTTTCATGAAAATGGTGTAGAACAGAGATGCCAGAAATTTGGAGCCTGCTGAGTTGTGGGTCTAGAGCAGTGGTGGGGAGGTGTTTGATAAAACATCCGTGGTAGGGCCATGTGGATCTACCATTGGATTCCAAATGGCTTGTGCAGCCAACAGACCCTTATATGTAAAGGCATCTTGTTATATGGAGAGTTTTCAGAGGAAAATTAAGAATCAGGTTGATATGGACAAGGGGGCAATGGGGCAACTGTGAGAGATAGGAGCCTAGTTGGTGCATTCTCTTGCAGACCCTGACCCACCACACGTGACAGAACTCCCTCCAGCACTGTGTCCAGTTTAGCTCCTAGTATTTCGTGAAACAAATACCAAACTCACAGTGCAGCAGCAAAAACACCACAAAAAGTGGAAGAGGACCAAATGGCTTCACAGTCCACACGGGGAGACACTTAGTCCCCAGTGGCCTCAGTTTACCTACAAAGAGAGGATTCAGCACTGCTTCATCTTGTTCATTGGAAAATAAGAAACCATGTCCTCCAGGTCACATAGATGCAGACCCAGCTTTGATGGTCTCACTACAGAGGAAGCCAAATCTCCTGAAAACAACATATATTTCAAGTGTGGAAGCTCAGAGGCAGTTTCTCAAAAAGTTTTTAGGCCAGCAGAGCTCCATGTTTGTGGAGTGTTTACCCTGTCCCTTAGTTTTGGAAACTCCTCTACCACCTCCAAGGTTGTGAACTCCTGAGCATTTTCCATTCCAGATATGTATTCACTGATTTTGTAACTCTTCTCCTCTAATTGTGTCTTACTTGGGGTGAAGGTAATGTCAAGGCATTGTTCTGGATGAGAGCGGGAGGATATTTGTGCAGCATATATTTACATAGACATTGGATTCATTTTCCAATTTTCCATTCGAAATACTGAATCCCTGACACTAACCCATACCTAGTAGACTCAGACTATTCATCCTAATATAATGGAGAAAATTAACCCAACACATTAGAAATACAAGTACTTCAGAGGAGACATGTTGTATAGTTGGACTTGACATTTGCATTATATAAGGTAGGAGTTATAAATCTAGTCAAATTTATTTGAAATATTCTCCATGTGTTTTAAACTTAACAAATATGTGAATTCTTGTTTCCTTTTTCTGTAGTCTATTCACACATGTATATTTATATGCATATATAGAATCCTACCAGGTATCACACGTACATTTTTGTGAGGTGGCTGTCTTGGCAGATACAAATTGTGAGAAGAGTTCACTCCTCCTAAATGCTGTTGGAAATGAAAATTCAACTTATAGGAGAGCTTCCTAGTAGAACAACATTATACATTAACTCATGTTCAGTAAAATAAATATTTTTGCATTTGTGGATGATACATATTTACTGATGAATTTCGATTGGCATTTATATTGGTACTTTTTAATGTCTGTGAGTTGTGTGTGTTTGTGTGTGTGTGTGTGTGTGTGTGTATAGATATAGATATAGATATAGATATACTCTCCAAATTTTTCAAAATATGAAATATATGTGTCTAATATACACTCTCTAAATTCATTCATGTTCATGTATGAGGATTTATAATCCACTTTTCACAAGATGATAATCAGAAATATTCATCCACCTGAAATACATATTTGTTTCCTAGTACTGAAAACTAACTTCAGTGAATGGTGCATACAAATCCTAATTATTCTACAGTAACTGACCCAGTCTAACATCAATGCAAGTAGACTCCTATGGGACATGATATGTAATTTGTCATTCATTTGTATTCGACACTGGTACATTATTGTTTCTTCAGTTTTTGCACATCACAGGATATACATTTCATCCACAAGTCCACAAATTAATAAGCATTTGTTTCAACTTTCACCACTTCTTGCTTCAGAACACATGTATTGTCAGGGTTTCTTGACTGGTCTTTTCATGAGACTTCTTTCCAAACACATTATTTTGAATTTCCATAATCATTTTGAAGCAAAACTCACACACTCTTCATGATAAACCAAAACACAAATATTTCCATTACATATATACCTGGTTGGAATGAATGATTGTATATCAATATACGATTTCCTTTAATTTTTCAGATATCAGTTCAATTCATTATTTAAAGTTCAAAAAAGTTATATTATTTATTCACAGTATGGTCTATTCATGCTTTTTCTCTATGTTCCTAGAAACAGGGTACACCTCTTTGTACCCCTGATTCTCATTTTACATCTTCAATATATTGCTCCCAGAAATGGTGAAAGAAATACTCATGTCACCTCATTATCACAGTAATATTCTGGACAAAAAATGGAAAGGTCACACTTATGATTGTACCAAAGCCTAAATGGAAAGTGAACATGGATTTCTAAAAACATCCATGTCCAGGTTGCCTAATGCTGTCAATTGTCAATCCTATTGGTGACTACATATTTGTTTTTTTCCTAATTTATATATTCAAACTCAACCCTGTTGAAAATGTCTAATTCTATCACTCACTTTATACTTTGCCTGATTTCGTAATGTTTCTATTGATATCTGCTTTTCTACATATTTTCCCCAGTTCAACATAGTGACTGACTCTTCATATGTGCTGACATTTACATTCACTCAACAACCGAAAGTCTATTGCTAAAGAACTTTTGGTCCAAATCGTATACTCACTCTTCTTCCTAAACCTACCGACTATCTTCCTAATCCTACTGAATATCCCTTTTTGACTGGATGTTCTCTTCTAAATTCAATCATCCAATGTACAAGGTCCTATGCCATTGTATATCGAATTATCTGAGGCATCTTTGCAGAACATCATTCAAAGCTAAGTATCCCAATCAAGGGCAAAACCCTTCTGGGCTTCAAATCATACCTAGATTTCTGTTTTCCTACTTATATTTCACCTCTATATTCTTGTAAATATTGCAGGTTCCCAATACCATTATTCATCACACAGAATCACTCGTAACACAAATCAAACCTGTTTTTAACCCCAAGTATACACTGTTCCCTCAATCATTTTACAGAAGAGCAGGGACAGAGTGGTTCTTACAATACAGGAAAGTTGGGGACCTTCCACCTGATGAGAACCTCAAATGTCCATGCACAAATGATACCTGGAGAAGTCGTAGGCAGGTATGAAGCACCTGAGAGAGCAAAAGTCATCTTCCATGGCAAACAACCTGGTCAGGATGAAGGGATGTGTCTGAATCTGCCTCTCTCTCTTCTTATTGTACAGAAGATGGACCAAACCAGGGCTGAGTGGAGAGCTGTTCCTGGGTGCCATTGGTGATATACATTCTACCTTATGAAAGTGTCACAGGAAGTAGGGGCAACCTCCATCTTATGTTACCCTTGGAAGCAACTGTTAGGACAAAGTGGTTGCCAAGGCAGTGACCTCATTCAGTTCCAAAGAATGTGACATACCTCATTTCCTTGGTGATGGAACTCTCTGAACTTGGTATCCAAGAAGCCAGGCACCCAGAGGCAGTCCCAGTCCCAGTCCCAGTGGGCTCACTTGTTTGGATTTACCAAGGACAGAGTCAGTTTTCTTGGTACCTAATGATGTGAGGATGGCCAAATGCCAGGAGAGCTCTGAAGATGGACCTTTCCTGAGAAAACAGGTAGTGGCTAACCACTTTTTCCTGACATCTTCACAGAGTTGGTCAAGGAAACAAGATCTGAGAGAAGACAGGCCATTTCGGGGGAACATAGTATGGCCCACCAGTCAGAGGACACTCCGGATAGTCACAGACCTACTTGGGGGAAGGAGGTGCCTTTGTGGGAGTGGGTGTGGGTTTGTTGTTTTGTCTCATGTTCTGAGAATAGACAGAAAAGGCGGTTTGTTTGGTTTGGAGTGGACAGTTTCTAGTAAGTCATTTGACACGGCGAGTGTTTCTCTTTCTGTGTATCCCACTGTGTCCGTTGTTGTAGACATTAGAAAAGAGAATGCATTAATGGATGTGTCCTGTCTAGTATAAATCTTCCCATGCCCAATATATGAATGGACTGCAGCTTGTCTTATCGATGTGCAACACCTGCTATCTTTCTAAGTTGTAGTTTTCTTCCTGAATTCTGGCCACTCTCCAGAATAGGCTCATGGATTTGTGTCCAAAATATGTACCACCTCCAAGCTCTGTGACATGGCCATGTACTGGATAGCTGAAGAGAATGGCGTGCATTTCAGAAAACTCAGATATCAGTGTGACCAGGAAAGTCTCAGTACAGAAACCCTGCTTTTGGCCTTTTGCTTACTTATTGTTGTGTTGCACTGAATGTCAGGAAGACCTTGCCTCAGGCCACCCCTTTGTGAAGCCTGAAGAAAACAGTTTTCAAATGGAAATGAATGGGCCTCACCTGTGGCTCTTTGCTTAATTGCTTTGGAAAGGGATGTGTCTTTATCAGCCTCTTGGGCCTGTGTGTGGCTGTGACTTAGATTCTCAGCACCTGATGGATCTTAAGAATGATCCCATGTGAGCTTCCAAAACCAAAATGGCAAAAAATTTCATTCAATGTGGATGAAGTCTCTTGCCTTCCTCTGTTAGGTTCCTGCACTCCATCAAATGACAATAGGGATTCTTTGGGTCAAATGAGTTCTTCAAAGCCCTGCAGAGGTGCTTGTGTTTTCGCATGACTCTAAATCACCTAAAGAATCAATACCTAAAATCAGTAGGACTCAAATTGGAGAAACACAGAAGTATTAACGGCAGGCTTATTTGTTCACTCCTGGTTCACAGAAACAGTGTCCAGGCTACCCTGACTTTAGACAAATGAGGGGCAAACGAGCTGATTTTGGACACTGTCTTGGGCTGCGCCCCTCATGGAAACCTCCAGCCAGAGGTTAAGATGATTGACTATATGAAATAAGATGATGGCCATGTGGGAGTGTTTTGGTTTTAATTTTGGTCATTTGTGTGGCATTGGAAAAAATGACTGAGTCCACGTGGGCTTGAACTCTGGTGTGATTCCCCTTAGAGACTGGGTTTTGGAACTGAACTCAGAGAAGCATTGCCATGAATTTTGTTGGGATTTTAAGAGGCCACGCATGAAAGTCGCTCTTGGAAACTGAGACCTAGGCCCCGGGTGGATTTCCACAGAGGCCTGGGAATCTCAGCAAGGATATCACATGATTTTATTCTTAAAGAAATGGCAGCAATAGTTGAGAGTCAAAACACACATGGACCTCACATTGTAGACCTCAATGGGCCTGGCCTAATGTGACCTTTTGTCCACTCTTTGGGAAGCCATGCCTGTGAGAGTTCTCCAGAGATTTCATTGAAATGAGCTTCCTCACCATTTAATGTTTGCTGAATGAACTGAAACCCACAGTGCCTCCAACTTCATGCTTGAAAAATGGCTAGATAAATACCATGAAATTTTTGAAATTCCTATGACCAGGTGGCACTGGAGAAACATTGGATGTCCTGTGGCTGATCATGAGTATACCAGACAGTGCCTTGATTTACTGAGTTTCATGAAAATGGTGTAGAACAGAGATGCCAGAAATTTGGAGCCTGCTGAGTTGTGGGTCTAGAGCAGTGGTGGGGAGGTGTTTGATAAAACATCCGTTGTAGGGCCATGTGGATCTACCATTGGATTCCAAATGGCTTGTGCAGCCAACAGACCCTTATATGTAAAGGCATCTTGTTATATGGAGAGTTTTCAGAGGAAAATTAAGAATCAGGTTGATATGGACAAGGGGGCAATGGGGCAACTGTGAGAGATAGGAGCCTAGTTGGTGCATTCTCTTGCAGACCCTGACCCACCACACGTGACAGAACTCCCTCCAGCACTGTGTCCCAGTTTAGCTCCTAGTATTTCGTGAAACAAATACCAAACTCACAGTGCAGGAGCAAAAACACCACAAAAAGTGGAAGAGGACCAAATGGCTTCACAGTCCACACGGGGAGACACTTAGTCCCCAGTGGCCTCAGTTTACCTACAAAGAGAGGATTCAGCACTGCTTCATCTTGTTCATTGGAAAATAAGAAACCATGTCCTCCAGGTCACATAGATGCAGACCCAGCTTTGATGGTCTCACTACAGAGGAAGCCAAATCTCCTGAAAACAACATATATTTCAAGTGTGGAAGCTCAGAGGCAGTTTCTCAAAAAGTTTTTAGGCCAGCAGAGCTCCATGTTTGTGGAGTGTTTACCCTGTCCCTTAGTTTTGGAAACTCCTCTACCACCTCCAAGGTTGTGAACTCCTGAGCATTTTCCATTCCAGATATGTATTCACTGATTTTGTAACTCTTCTCCTCTAATTGTGTCTTACTTGGGGTGAAGGTAATGTCAAGGCATTGTTCTGGATGAGAGCGGGAGGATATTTGTGCAGCATATATTTACATAGACATTGGATTCATTTTCCAATTTTCCATTCGAAATACTGAATCCCTGACACTAACCCATACCTAGTAGACTCAGACTATTCATCCTAATATAATGGAGAAAATTAACCCAACACATTAGAAATACAAGTACTTCAGAGGAGACATGTTGTATAGTTGGACTTGACATTTGCATTATATAAGGTAGGAGTTATAAATCTAGTCAAATTTATTTGAAATATTCTCCATGTGTTTTAAACTTAACAAATATGTAAATTCTTGTTTCCTTTTTCTGTAGTCTATTCACACATGTATATTTATATGCATATATAGAATCCTACCAGGTATCACACGTACATTTTTGTGAGGTGGCTGTCTTGGCAGATACAAATTGTGAGAAGAGTTCACTCCTCCTAAATGCTGTTGGAAATGAAAATTCAACTTATAGGAGAGCGTCCTAGTAGAACAACATTATACATTAACTCATGTTCAGTAAAATAAATATTTTTGCATTTGTGGATGATACATATTTACTGATGAATTTCGATTGGCATTTATATTGGTACTTTTTAATGTCTGTGAGTTGTGTGTGTGTGTGTGTGTGTGTGTGTGTGTGTATAGATATAGATATAGATATAGATATACTCTCCAAATTTTTCAAAATATGAAATATATGTGTCTAATATACACTCTCTAAATTCATTCATGTTCATGTATGAGGATTTATAATCCACTTTTCACAAGATGATAATCAGAAATATTCATCCACCTGAAATACATATTTGTTTCCTAGTACTGAAAACTAACTTCAGTGAATGGTGCATACAAATCCTAATTATTCTACAGTAACTGACCCAGTCTAACATCAATGCAAGTAGACTCCTATGGGACATGATATGTAATTTGTCATTCATTTGTATTCGACACTGGTACATTATTGTTTCTTCAGTTTTTGCACATCACAGGATATACATTTCATCCACAAG
Source organism: Callospermophilus lateralis (assembly GCF_048772815.1). Taxonomy (NCBI): domain Eukaryota; kingdom Metazoa; phylum Chordata; class Mammalia; order Rodentia; family Sciuridae; genus Callospermophilus; species Callospermophilus lateralis. Next base: position 14,481 of record NW_027516937.1, read on the forward strand.
TCCACAAATTAATAAGCATTTGTTTCAACTTTCACCACTTCTTGCTTCAGAACACATGTATTGTCAGGGTTTCTTGACTGGTCTTTTCATGAGACTTCTTTCCAAACACATTATTTTGAATTTCCATAATCATTTTGAAGCAAAACTCACACACTCTTCATGATAAACCAAAACACAAATATTTCCATTACATATATACCTGGTTGGAATGAATGATTGTATATCAATATACGATTTCCTTTAATTTTTCAGATATCAGTTCAATTCATTATTTAAAGTTCAAAAAAGTTATATTATTTATTCACAGTATGGTCTATTCATGCTTTTTCTCTATGTTCCTAGAAACAGGGTACACCTCTTTGTACCCCTGATTCTCATTTTACATCTTCAATATATTGCTCCCAGAAATGGTGAAAGAAATACTCATGTCACCTCATTATCACAGTAATATTCTGGACAAAAAATGGAAAGGTCACACTTATGATTGTACCAAAGCCTAAATGGAAAATGAACATGGATTTCTAAAAACATCCATGTCCAGGTTGCCTAATGCTGTCAATTGTCAATCCTATTGGTGACTACATATTTGTTTTTTTCCTAATTTATATATTCAAACTCAACCCTGTTGAAAATGTCTAATTCTATCACTCACTTTATACTTTGCCTGATTTCGTAATGTTTCTATTGATATCTGATTTTCTACATATTTTCCCCAGTTCAACATAGTGACTGACTCTTCATATGTACTGACATTTACATTCACTCAACAACCGAAAGTCTATTGCTAAAGAACTTTTGGTCCAAATCGTATACTCACTCTTCTTCCTAAACCTACCGAGTATCTTCCTAATCCTACTGAATATCCCTTTTTGACTGGATGTTCTCTTCTAAATTCAATCATCCAATGTACAAGGTCCTATGCCATTGTATATCGAATTATCTGAGGCATCTTTGCAGAACATCATTCAAAGCTAAGTATCCCAATCAAGGGCAAAACCCTTCTGGGCTTCAAATCATACCTAGATTTCTGTTTTCCTACTTATATTTCACCTCTATATTCTTGTAAATATTGCAGGTTCCCAATACCATTATTCATCACACAGAATCACTCATAACCCAAATCAAACCTGTTTATAATCCCAAGTATACACTGTTCCCTCAATCATTTTACAGAAGAGCAGGGACAGAGTGGTTCTTACAATACAGGAAAGTTGGGGACCTTCAACCTGATGAGAACCTCAAATGTCCATGCACAAATGATACCTGGAGAAGTTGTAGGCAGGTATGAAGCACCTGAGAGAGCAAAAGTCATCTTCCATGGCAAACAACCTGGTCAGGATGAAGGGATGTGTCTGAATCTGCCTCTCTCTCTTCTTATTGTACAGAAGATGGACCAAACCAGGGCTGAGTGGAGAGCTGTTCCCGGGTGCCATTGGTGATATACATTCTACCTTATGAAAGTGTCACAGGAAGTAGGGGCAACCTCCATCTTATGTTACCCTTGGAAGCAACTGTTAGGACAAAGTGGTTGCCAAGGCAGTGACCTCATTCAGTTCCAAAGAATGTGACATACCTCATTTCCTTGGTGATGGAACTCTCTGAACTTGGTATCCAAGAAGCCAGGCACCCAGAGGCAGTCCCAGTCCCAGTCACAGTGGGCTCACTTGTTTGGATTTACCAAGGACAGAGTCAGTTTTCTTGGTACCTAATGATGTGAGGTTGGTGAAATGCCAGGAGAGCTCTGAAGATGGACCTTTCCTGAGAAAACAGGTAGTGGCTAACCACTTTTTCCTGACATCTTCACAGAGTTGGTCAAGGAAACAAGATCTGAGAGAAGACAGGCCATTTCGGGGGAACATAGTATGGCCCACCAGTCAGAGGACACTCCGGATAGTCACAGACCTACTTGGGCAAAGGAGGTGCCTTTGTGGGAGTGGGTGTGGGTTTGTTGTTTTGTCTCATGTTCTGAGAATAGATAGGAAAGGCGGTTTGTTTGGTTTGGAGTGGACAGTTTCTAGTAAGTCATTTGACACGGCGAGTGTTTCTCTTTCTGTGTATCCCACTGTGTCCGTTGTTGTAGACATTAGAAAAGAGAATGCATTAATGGATGTGTCCTGTCTAGTATAAATCTTCCCATGCCCAATATATGAATGGACTGCAGCTTGTCTTATCGATGTGCAACACCTGCTATCTTTCTAAGTTGTAGTTTTCTTCCTGAATTCTGGCCACTCTCCAGAATAGGCTCATGGATTTGTGTCCAAAATATGTACCACCTCCAAGCTCTGTGACATGGCCATGTACTGGATAGCTGAAGAGAATGGCGAGCATCTCAGAAAACTCAGATATCAGTGTGACCAGGAAAGTCTCAGTGCAGAAACCCTGCTTTGGGCCTTTTGCTTACTTATTGTTGTGTTGCACTGAATGTCAGGAAGGTCTTTGCCTCAGGCCACCCATTTGTGAAGCCTGAAGGAAACAGTTTTCAAATGGAAATGAATGGGCCTCACCTGTGGCTCTTTGCTTAATTGCTTTGGAAAGGGATGTGTCTTTATCAGCCTCTTGGGCCTGTGTGTGGCTGTGACTTAGATTCTCAGCACCTGATGGATCTTAAGAATGATCCCATGTGAGCTTCCAAAACCAAAATGGCAAAAATTTCATTCATTGTGGATGAAGTCTCTTGCCTTCCTCTGTTAGGTTCCTGCACTCCATCAAACGACAATAGGGATTCTTTGGGACAAATGAGTTCTTCAAAGCCCTGCAGAGGTGCTTGTGTTTTCGCATGACTCTAAATCACCTAAAGAATCGATACCTAAAATCAGTAGGCCTCAAATTGGAGAAACACAGAAGTATTAACGCCAGGCTTATTTGTTCACTCCTGGTTCACAGAAACGGTGTCCAGGCTACCCTGACTTTAGACAAATGAGGGGCAAACGATCTGATTTTTAAAACTGTCTTGGGCTGCGCCCCTCATGTAAACCTCCAGCCAGAGGTTAAGATGATTGACTATATGAAATAAGATGAGGGCCTTGTGGGAGTGTTTTGGTTTTAATTTTGGTCATTTGTGTGGCATTGGAAAAAATGACTGGGTCCACGTGGGCTTGAACTCTGGTGTGATTCCCCTTAGAGACTGGGTTTTGGAACTGAACTCAGAGAAGCATTGCCATGAATTTTGTTGGGATTTTAAGAGGCCACACATGAAAGTCGCTCTTGGAAACTGAGACCTAGGCCCCGGGTGGATTTCCACAGAGGCCTGGGAATCTCAGCAAGGATATCACATGATTTTATTCTTAAAGAAATGGCAGCCATAGTTGAGAGTCAAAACACACATGGACCTCACATTGTAGACCTCAATGGGCCTGGCCTAATGTGACCTTTTGTCCACTCTTTGGGAAGCCATGCCTGTGAGAGTTCTCCAGAGATTTCATCGAAATGAGCTTCCTCACCATTTAATGTTTGCTGAATGAACTGAAACCCACAGTGCCTCCAACTTCATGCTTGAAAAATGGCTAGATAAATACCATGAAATTTTTGAAAATCCTATGACCAGGTGGCACTGGAGAAACATTGGATGTCCTGTTGCTGATCAGGAGTATACCAGACAGTGCCTTGATTTACTGAGTTTCATGAAAATGGTGTAGAACAGAGATGCCAGAAATTTGGAGCCTGCTGACTAGTGGGTCTAGAGCAGTGGTGGGGAGGCGTTTGATAAAACATCCGTGGAAGGGCCATGTGGATCTACCATTGGATTCCAAATGGCTTGTAACTGACATGGTGCAGAGAACAGACCCTTATATGTAAAGGCATCTTGTTATATGGAGAGTTTTCAGAGGAAAATTAAGAATCAGGTTGATATGGACAAGGGGGCAATGGGGCAAGCTGTGAGAGATAGGAGCCTAGTTGGTGCATTCTTTTGCAGACCCTGACCCACCACACGTGACAGAACTCCCTCCAGCACTGTGTCCCAGTTTAGCTCCTAGTATTTCGTGAAACAAATACCAAACTCACAGTGCAGCAGCAAAAACACCACAAAAATTGGAAGAGGACCAAATGGCTTCACAGTCCACACGGGGAGACACTTAGTCCCCAGTGGCCTCAGTTTACCTACAAAGAGAGGATTCAGCACTGCTTCATCTTGTTCATTGGAAAATAAGAAACCATGTCCTCCAGGTCACATAGATGCAGACCCAGCTTTGATGGTCTCACTACAGAGGAAGCCAAATCTCCTGAAAACAACATATATTTCAAGTGTGGAAGCTCAGAGGCAGTTTCTCAAAAAGTTTTTAGGCCAGCAGAGCTCCATGTTTGTGGAGTGTTTACCCTGTCCCTTAGTTTTGGAAACTCCTCTACCACCTCCAAGGTTGTGAACTCCTGAGCATTTTCCATTCCAGATATGTATACACTGATTTTGTAACTCTTCTCCTCTAATTGTGTCTTACTTGGGGTGAAGGTAATGTCAAGGCATTGTTCTGGATGAGAGCGGGAGGATATTTGTGCAGCATATATTTACATAGACATTGGATTCATTTTCCAATTTTCCATTCGAAATACTGAATCCCTGACACTAACCCATACCTAGTAGACTCAGACTATTCATCCTAATATAATGGAGAAAATTAACCCAACACATTAGAAATACAAGTACTTCAGAGGAGACATGTTGTATAGTTGGACTTGACATTTGCATTATATAAGGTAGGAGTTATAAATCTAGTCAAATTTATTTGAAATATTCTCCATGTGTTTTAAACTTAACAAATATGTGAATTCTTGTTTCCTTTTTCTGTAGTCTATTCACACATGTATATTTATATGCATATATAGAATCCTACCAGGTATCACACGTACATTTTTGTGAGGTGGCTGTCTTGGCAGATACAAATTGTGAGAAGAGTTCACTCCTCCTAAATGCTGTTGGAAATGAAAATTCAACTTATAGGAGAGCGTCCTAGTAGAACAACATTATACATTAACTCATGTTCAGTAAAATAAATATTTTTGCATTTGTGGATGATACATATTTACTGATGAATTTCGATTGGCATTTATATTGGTACTTTTTAATGTCTGTGAGTTGTGTGTGTGTGTGTGTGTGTGTGTGTGTGTGTGTGTGTATATAGATATAGATATAGATATACTCTCCAAATTTTTCAAAATATGAAATATATGTGTCTAATATACACTCTCTAAATTCATTCATGTTCATGTATGAGGATTTATAATCCACTTTTCACATGATGATAATCAGAAATATTCATCCACCTGAAATACATATTTGTTTCCTAGTACTGAAAACTAACTTCAGTGAATGGTGCATACAAATCCTAATTATTCTACAGTAACTGACCCAGTCTAACATCAATGCAAGTAGACTCCTATGGGACATGATATGTAATTTGTCATTCATTTGTATTCGACACTGGTACATTATTGTTTCTTCATTTTTTGCACATCACAGGATATACATTTCATCCACAAGTTCACAAATTAATAAGCATTTGTTTCAACTTTCACCACTTCTTGCTTCAGAACACATGTATTGTCAGGGTTTCTTGACTGGTCTTTTCATGAGACTTCTTTCCAAACACATTATTTTGAATTTCCATAATCATTTTGAAGCAAAACTCACACACTCTTCATGATAAACCAAAACACAAATATTTCCATTACATATATACCTGGTTGGAATGAATGATTGTATATCAATATACGATTTCCTTTAATTTTTCAGATATCAGTTCAATTCATTATTTAAAGTTCAAAAAAGTTATATTATTTATTCACAGTATGGTCTATTCATGCTTTTTCTCTATGTTCCTAGAAACAGGGTACACCTCTTTGTACCCCCTATTCTCATTTACATCTTCAAAATATTGCTCCCAGAAATGGTGAAAGAAATACTCATGTCACCTCATTATCACAGTAATATTCTGGACAAAAAATGGAAAGGTCACACTTATGATTGTACCAAAGCCTAAATGGAAAGTGAACATGGATTTCTAAAAACATCCATGTCCAGGTTGCCTAATGCTGTCAATTGTCAATCCTATTGGTGACTACATATTTGTTTTTTTCCTAATTTATATATTCAAACTCAACCCTGTTGAAAATGTCTAATTCTATCACTCACTTTATACTTTGCCTGATTTCGTAATGTTTCTATTGATATCTGCTTTTCTACATATTTTCCCCAGTTCAACATAGTGACTGACTCTTCATATGTGCTGACATTTACATTCACTCAACAACCGAAAGTCTATTGCTAAAGAACTTTTGGTCCAAATCATATACTCACTCTTCTTCCTAAACCTACCGACTATCTTCCTAATCCTACTGAATATCCCTTTTTGACTGGATGTTCTCTTCTAAATTCAATCATCCAATGTACAAGGTCCTATGCCATTGTATATCGAATTATCTGAGGCACCTTTGCAGAACATCATTCAAAGCTAAGTATCCCAATCAAGGGCAAAACCCTTCTGGGCTTCAAATCATACCTAGATTTCTGTTTTCCTACTTATATTTCACCTCTATATTCTTGTAAATATTGCAGGTTCCCAATACCATTATTCATCACACAGAATCACTCGTAACCCAAATCAAACATGTTTTTAACCCCAAGTATACACTGTTCCCTCAATCATTTTACAGAAGAGCAGGGACAGAGTGGTTCTTACAATACAGAAAAGTTGGGGACCTTCAACCTGATGAGAACCTCAAATGTCCATGCACAAATAATACCTGGAGAAGTTGTAGGCAGGTATGAAGCACCTGAGAGAGCAAAAGTCATCTTCCATGCCAAACAACCTGGTCAGGATGAAGGGATGTGTCTGAATCTGCCTCTCTCTCTTCTTATTGTACAGAAGATGGACCAAACCAGGGCTGAGTGGAGAGCTGTTCCCGGGTGCCATTGGTGATATACATTCTACCTTATGAAAGTGTCACAGGAAGTAGGGGCAACCTCCATCTTATGTTACCCTTGGAAGCAACTGTTAGGACAAAGTGGTTGCCAAGGCAGTGACCTCATTCAGTTCCAAAGAATGTGACATACCTCATTTCCTTGGTGATGGAACTCTCTGAACTTGGTATCCAAGAAGCCAGGCACCCAGAGGCAGTCCCAGTCCCAGTCCCAGTGGGCTCACTTGTTTGGATTTACCAAGGACAGAGTCAGTTTTCTTGGTACCTAATGATGTGAGGATGGCCAAATGCCAGGAGAGCTCTGAAGATGGACCTTTCCTGAGAAAACAGGTAGTGGCTAACCACTTTTTCCTGACATCTTCACAGAGTTGGTCAAGGAAACAAGATCTGAGAGAAGACAGGCCATTTCGGGGGAACATAGTATGGCCCACCAGTCAGAGGACACTCCGGATAGTCACAGACCTACTTGGGGGAAGGAGGTGCCTTTGTGGGAGTGGGTGTGGGTTTGTTGTTTTGTCTCATGTTCTGAGAATAGACAGAAAAGGCGGTTTGTTTGGTTTGGAGTGGACAGTTTCTAGTAAGTCATTTGACACGGCGAGTGTTTCTCTTTCTGTGTATCCCACTGTGTCTGTTGTTGTAGACATTAGAAAAGAGAATGCATTAATGGATGTGTCCTGTCTAGTATAAATCTTCCCATGCCCAATATATGAATGGACTGCAGCTTGTCTTATCGATGTGCAACACCTGCTATCTTTCTAAGTTGTAGTTTTCTTCCTGAATTCTGGCCACTCTCCAGAATAGGCTCATGGATTTGTGTCCAAAATATGTACCACCTCCAAGCTCTGTGACATGGCCATGTACTGGATAGCTGAAGAGAATGGCGAGCATCTCAGAAAACTCAGATATCAGTGTGACCAGGAAAGTCTCAGTGCAGAAACCCTGCTTTGGGCCTTTTGCTTACTTATTGTTGTGTTGCACTGAATGTCAGGAAGGTCTTTGCCTCAGGCCACCCCTTTGTGAAGCCTGAAGAAAACAGTTTTCAAATGGAAATGAATGGGCCTCACCTGTGGCTCTTTGCTTAATTGCTTTGGAAAGGGATGTGTCTTTATCAGCCTCTTGGGCCTGTGTGTGGCTGTGACTTAGATTCTCAGCACCTGATGGATCTTAAGAATGATCCCATGTGAGCTTCCGAAACCAAAATGGCAAAAAATTTCATTCATTGTGGATGAAGTCTCTTGCCTTCCTCTGTTAGGTTCCTGCACTCCATCAAATGACAATAGGGATTCTTTGGGTCAAATGAGTTCTTCAAAGCCCTGCAGAGGTGCTTGTGTTTTTGCATGACTCTAAATCACCTAAAGAATCGATACCTAAAATCAGTAGGCCTCAAATTAGAGAAACACAGAAGTATTAAAGGCAGGCTTATTTGTTCACTCCTGGTTCACAGAAACGGTGTCCAGGCTACCCTGACTTTAGGCAAATGAGGGGCAAACGAGCTGATTTTGGACACTGTCTTGGGCTGCGCCCCTCATGGAAACCTCCAGCCAGAGGTTAAGATGATTGACTATATGGAATAAGATGAGGGCCATGTGGGAGTGTTTTGGTTTTAATTTTGGTCATTTGTGTGGCATTGGAAAAAATGACTGGGTCCACGTGGGCTTGAACTCTGGTGTGATTCCCCTTAGAGCCTGGGTTTTGGAACTGAACTCAGAGAAGCATTGCCATGAATTTTGTTGGGATTTTAAGAGGCCACGCATGAAAGTCGCTCTTGGAAACTGAGACCTAGGCCCCGGGTGGATTTCCACAGAGGCCTGGGAATCTCAGCAAGGATATCACATGATTTTATTCTTAAAGAAATGGCAGCAATAGTTGAGAGTCAAAGCACACATGGACCTCACATTGTAGACCTCAATGGGCCTGGCCTAATGTGACCTTTTGTCCACTCTTTGGGAAGCCATGCCTGTGAGAGTTCTCCAGAGATTTCATTGAAATGAGCTTCCTCACCATTTAATGTTTGCTGAATAAACTGAAAAACACAGTGCCTCCAACTTCATGCTTGAAAAATGGCTAGATAAATACCATGAATTTCTTAAATTCCTATGACCAGGTGGCACTGGAGAAACATTGGATGTCCTGTTGCTGATCAGGAGTATACCAGACAGTGCCTTGATTTACTGAGTTTCATGAAAATGGTGTAGAACAGAGATGCCAGAAATTTGGAGCCTGCTGAGTAGTGGGTCTAGAGCAGTGGTGGGGAGGTGTTTGATAAAACATCCGTGGTAGGGCCATGTGGATCTACCATTGGATTCCAAATGGCTTGAAACTGACATGGTGCAGCCAACAGACCCTTATATGTAAAGGCATCTTGTTATATGGAGAGTTTTCAGAGAAAAATTAAGAATCAGGTTGATATGGACAAGGGGGCAATGGGGCAAGCTGTGAGAGATAGGAGCCTAGTTGGTGAATTCTCTTGCAGACCCTGACCCACCACACGTGACAGAACTCCCTCCAGCACTGTGTCCCAGTTTAGCTCCTAGTATTTCGTGAAACAAATACCAAACTCACAGTGCAGCAGCAAAAACACCACAAAAAGTGGAAGAGGACCAAATGGCTTCACAGTCCACACGGGGAGACACTTAGTCCCCAGTGGCCTCAGTTTACCTACAAAGAGAGGATTCAGCACTGCTTCATCTTGTTCATTGGAAAATAAGAAACCATGTCCTCCAGGTCACATAGATGCAGACCCAGCTTTGATGATCTCACTATAGAGGAAGCCAAATCTCCTGAAAACAACATATATTTCAAGTGTGGAAGCTCAGAGGTAGTTTCTCAAAAAGTTTTTAGGCCAGCAGAGCTCCATGTTTGTGGAGTGTTTACCCTGTCCCTAAGTTTTGGAAACTCCTCTACCACCTCCAAGGTTGTGAACTCCTGAGCATTTTCCATTCCAGATATGTATTCACTGATTTTGTAACTCTTCTCCTCTAATTGTGTCTTACTTGGGGTGAAGGTAAAGTCAAGGCATTGTTCTGGATGAGAGCGGGAGGATATTTGTGCAGCATATATTTACATACACACTGGATTCATTTTCCAATTTTCCATTCGAAATACTGAATCCCTGACACTAACCCATACCTAGTAGACTCAGACTATTCATCCTAATATAATGGAGAAAATTAACCCAACACATTAGAAATACAAGTACTTCAGAGGAGACATGTTGTATAGTTGGACTTGACATTTGCATTATATAAGGTAGGAGTTATAAGTCTAGTCAAATTTATTTGATATATTCTCCATGTGTTTTAAACTTAACAAATATGTGAATTCTTGTTTCCTTTTTCTGTAGTCTATTCACACATGTATATTTATATGCATATATAGAATCCTACCAGGTATCACACGTACATTTTTGTGAGGTGGCTGTCTTGGCAGATACAAATTGTGAGAAGAGTTCACTCCTCCTAAATGCTGTTGGAAATGAAAATTCAACCTGTAGGAGAGCGTCCTAGTAGAACAACATTATATATTAACTCATGTTCAGTAAAATAAATATTTTTGCATTTGTGGATGATACATATTTACTGATGAATTTCGATTGGCATTTATATTGGTACTTTTTAATGTCTGTGAGTTGTGTGTGTGTGTGTGTGTGTGTGTGTGTGTGTGTAGATATAGATATAGATATAGATATACTCTCCAAATTTTTCAAAATATGAAATATATGTGTCTAATATACACTCTCTAAATTCATTCATGTTCATGTATGTGGATTTATAATCCACTTTTCACAAGATTATAATCAGAAATATTCATCCACCTGAAATATATATTTGTTTCCTAGTACTGAAAACTAACTTCAGTGAATGGTGCATACAAATCCTAATTATTCTACAGTAACTGACCCAGTCTAACATCAATGCAAGTAGACTCCTATGGGACATGATATGTAATTTGTCATTCATTTGTATTCGACACTGGTACATTATTGTTTCTTCAGTTTTTGCACATCACAGGATATACATTTCATCCACAAGTTCACAAATTAATAAGCATTTGTTTCAACTTTCACCACTTCTTGCTTCAGAACACATGTATTGTCAGGGAATCTTGACTGGTCTTTTCATGAGACTTCTTTCCAAACACATTATTTTGAATTTCCATAATCATTTTGAAGCAAAACTCACACACTCTTCATGATAAACCAAAACACAAATATTTCCATTACATATATACCTGGTTGGAATGAATGATTGTATATCAATATACGATTTCCTTTAATTTTTCAGATATCAGTTCAATTCATTATTTAAAGTTCAAAAACGTTATATTATTTATTCACAGTATGGTCTATTCATGCTTTTTCTTTATATTCCTAGAAACAGGGTACACCTCTTTGTACCCCCGATTCTCATTTTACATCTTCAATATATTGCTCCCAGAAATAGTGAAAGAAATACTCATGTCACCTCATTATCACAGTAATATTCTGGACAAAAAATGGAAAGGTCACACTTATGATTGTACCAAAGCCTAAATGGAAAGTGAACATGGATTTCTAAAAACATCCATGTCCAGGTTGCCTAATGCTGTCAATTGTCAATCCTATTGGTGACTACATATTTGTTTTTTTCCTAATTTATATATTCAAACTCAACCCTGTTGAAAATGTCTAATTCTATCACTCACTTTATACTTTGCCTGATTTCGTAATGTTTCTATTGATATCTGCTTTTCTACATATTTTCCACAGTTCAACATAGTGACTGACTCTTCATATGTGCTGACATTTACATTCACTCAACAACCGAAAGTCTATTGCTAAAGAACTTTTGGTCCAAATCCTATACTCACTCTTCTTCCTAAACCTACAGACTATCTTCCTAATCCTACTGAATATCCCTTTTTGACTGCATGTTCTCTTCTAAATTCAATCATCCAATGTACAAGGTCCTATGCCATTGTATATCGAATTATCTGAGGCATCTTTGCAGAACATCATTCAAAGCTAAGTATCCCAATCAAGGGCAAAACCCTTCTGGGCTTCAAATCATACCTAGATTTCTGTTTTCCTACTTATATTTCACCTCAATATTCTTGTAAATATTGCAGGTTAGAATACCATTATTCATCACACAGAATCACTCGTAACCCAAATCAAACCTGTTTTTAACCCCAAGAATACACTGTTCCCTCAATCATTTTACAGAAGAGCAGGGACAGAGTGGTTCTTACAATACAGGAAAGTTGGGGACCTTCAACCTGATGAGAACCTCAAATGTCCATGCACAAATGATACCTGGAGAAGTTGTAGGCAGGTATGAAGCACCTGAGAGAGCAAAAGTCATCTTCCATGGCAAACAACCTGGTCAGGATGAAGGGATGTGTCTGAATCTGCCTCTCTCTCTTCTTATTGTACAGAAGATGGACCAAACCAGGGCTGAGTGGAGAGCTGTTCCCGGGTGCCAATGGTGATATACATTCTACCTTATGAAAGTGTCACAGGAAGTAGGGGCAACCTCCATCTTATGTTACCCTTGGTAGCAACTGTTAGGACAAAGTGGTTGCCAAGGCAGTGACCTCATTCAGTTCCAAAGAATGTGACATACCTCATTTCCTTGGTGATGGAACTCTCTGAACTTGGTATCCATGAAGCCAGGCACCCAGAGGCAGTCCCAGTCCCAGTCCCAGTGGGCTCACTTGTTTGGATTTACCAAGGACAAAGTCAGTTTTCTTGGTACCTAATGATGTGAGGATGGCCAAATGCCAGGAGAGCTCTGAAGATGGACCTTTCCTGAGAAAACAGGTAGTGGCTAACCACTTTTTCCTGACATCTTCACAGAGTTGGTCAAGGAAACAAGATCTGAGAGAAGAGAGGCCATTTCGGGGGAACATAGTATGGCCCACCAGTCAGAGGACACTCCGGATAGTCACAGACCTACTTGGGGGAAGGAGGTGCCTTTGTGGGAGTGGGTGTGGGTTTGTTGTTTTGTCTCATGTTGTGAGAATAGATAGGAAAGGCGGTTTGTTTGGTTTGGAGTGGACAGTTTCTAGTAAGTCATTTGACACGGCGAGTGTTTCTGTTTCTGTGTATCCCACTGTGTCCGTTGTTGTAGACATTAGAAAAGAGAATGCATTAATGGATGTGTCCTGTCTAGTATAAATCTTCCCATGCCCAATATATGAATGGACTGCAGCTTGTCTTATCGATGTGCAACACCTGCTATCTTTCTAAGTTGTTGTTTTCTTCCTGAATTCTGGCCACTCTCCAGAATAGGCTCATGGATTTGTGTCCAAAATATGTACCACCTCCAAGCTCTGTGACATGGCCATGTACTGGATATCTGAAGAGAATGGCGAGCATCTCAGAAAACTCAGATATCAGTGTGACCAGGAAAGTCTCAGTGCAGAAACCCTGCTTTGGGCCTTTTGCTTACTTATTGTTGTGTTGCACTGAATGTCAGGAAGGTCTTTGCCTCAGGCCACCCCTTTGTGAAGCCTGAAGAAAACAGTTTTCAAATGGAAATGAATGGGCCTCACCTGTGGCTCTTTGCTTAATTGCTTTGGAAAGGGATGTGTCTTTATCAGCCTCTTGGACCTGTGTGTGGCTGTGACTTAGATTCTCAGCACCTGATGGATCTTAAGAATGATCCCATGTGAGCTTCCAAAACCAAAATGGCAAAAAATTTCATTCATTGTGGATGAAGTCTCTTGCCTTCCTCTGTTAGGTTCCTACACTCCATCAAATGACAATAGGGATTCTTTGGGTCAAATGAGTTCTTCAAAGCCCTGCAGAGGTGCTTGTGTTTTTGCATGACTCTAAATCACCTAAAGAATCGATACCTAAAATCAGTAGGCCTCAAATTGGAGAAACACAGAAGTATTAACGGCAGGCTTATTTGTTCACTCCTGGTTAACAGAAACGGTGTCCAGGCTACCCTGACTTTAGGCAAATGAGGGGCAAAGGAGCTGTTTTTGGACACTGTCTTGGGCTGCGCCCCTCATGGACACCTCCAGCCAGAGGTTAAGATGATTGACTATATGGAATAAGATGAGGGCCATGTGGGAGTGTTTTGGTTTTAATTTTGGTCATTTGTGTGGCATTGGAAAAAATGACTGGGTCCACGTGGGCTTGAACTCTGGTGTGATTCCCCTTAGAGACTGGGTTTTGGAACTGAACTCAGAGAAGCATTGCCATGAATTTTGTTTGGATTTTAAGAGGCCACGCATGAAAGTCGCTCTTGGAAACTGAGACCTAGGCCCCGGGTGGATTTCCACAGAGCCTGGGAATCTCAGCAAGGATATCACATGATTTTATTCTTAAAGAAATGGCAGCCATAGTTGAGAGTCAAAACACACATGGACCTCACATTGTAGACCTCAATGGGCCTGGCCTAATGTGACCTTTTGTCCACTCTTTGGGAAGCCATGCCTGTGAGAGTTCTCCAGAGATTTCATTGAAATGAGCTTCCTCAAGATTTAATGTTTGCTGAATGAACTGAAACCCACAGTGCCTCCAACTTCATGCTTGAAAAATGGCTAGATAAATACCATGAAATTTTTGAAATTCCTATGACCAGGTGGCACTGGAGAAACATTGGATGTCCTCTTGCTGATCAGGAGTATACCAGACAGTGCCTTGATTTACTGAGTTTCATGAAAATGGTGTAGAACAGAGATGCCAGAAATTTGGAGCCTGCTGAGTAGTGGGTCTAGAGCAGTGGTGGGGAGGTGTTTGATAAAACATCCGTGGTAGGGCCATGTGGATCTACCATTGGATTCCAAATGGCTTGTAACTGACATGGTGCAGCCAACAGACCCTTATATGTAAAGGCATCTTGTTATATGGAGAGTTTTCAGAGAAAAATTAAGAATCAGGTTGATATGGACAAGGGGGCAATGGGGCAAGCTGTGAGAGATAGGAGCCTAGTTGGTGAATTCTCTTGCAGACCCTGACCCACCACACGTGACAGAACTCCCTCCAGCACTGTGTCCCAGTTTAGCTCCTAGTATTTCGTGAAACAAATACCAAACTCACAGTGCAGCAGCAAAAACACCACAAAAAGTGGAAGAGGACCAAATGGCTTCACAGTCCACACGGGGAGACACTTAGTCCCCAGTGGCCTCAGTTTACCTACAAAGAGAGGATTCAGCACTGCTTCATTTGTTCATTGGAAAATAAGAAACCATGTCCTCCAGGTCACATAGATGCAGACCCAGCTTTGATGATCTCACTACAGAAGAAGCCAAATCTCCTGAAAACAACATATATTTCAAGTGCGGAAGCTCAGAGGCAGTTTCTCAAAAAGTTTTTAGGCCAGCAGAGCTCCATGTTTGTGGAGTGTTTACCCTGTCCCTAAGTTTTGGAAACTCCTCTACCACCTCCAAGGTTGTGAACTCCTGAGCATTTTCCATTCCAGATATGTATTCACTGATTTTGTAACTCTTCTCCTCTAATTGTGTCTTACTTGGGGTGAAGGTAATGTCAAGGCATTGTTCTGGATGAGAGCGGGAGGATATTTGTGCAGCATATATTTACATACACATTGGATTCATTTTCCAATTTTCCATTCGAAATACTGAATCCCTGACACTAACCCATACCTAGTAGACTCAGACTATTCATCCTAATATAATGGAGAAAATTAACCCAACACATTAGAAATACAAGTACTTCAGAGGAGACATGTTGTATAGTTGGACTTGACATTTGCATTATATAAGGTAGGAGTTATAAGTCTAGTCAAATTTATTTGAAATATTCTCCATGTGTTTTAAACTTAACAAATATGTGAATTCTTGTTTCCTTTTTCTGTAGTCTATTCACACATGTATATTTATATGCATATATAGAATCCTACCAGGTATCACACGTACATTTTTGTGAGGTGGCTGTCTTGGCAGATACAAATTGTGAGAAGAGTTCACTCCTCCTAAATGCTGTTGGAAATGAAAATTCAACCTGTAGGAGAGCGTCCTAGGAGAACAACATTATATATTAACTCATGTTCAGTAAAATAAATATTTTTGCATTTGTGGATGATACATATTTACTGATGAATTTCGATTGGCATTTATATTGGTACTTTTTAATGTCTGTGAGTTGTGTGTGTGTGTGTGTGTGTGTGTGTATAGATATAGATATAGATATAGATATACTCTCCAAATTTTTCAAAATATGAAATATATGTGTCTAATATACACTCTCTAAATTCATTCATGTTCATGTATGTGGATTTATAATCCACTTTTCACAAGATTATAATCAGAAATATTCATCCACCTGAAATATATATTTGTTTCCTAGTACTGAAAACTAACTTCAGTGAATGGTGCATATAAATCCTAATTATTCTACAGTAACAGACCCAGTCTAACATCAATGCAAGTAGACTCCTATGGGACATGATATGTAATTTGTCATTCATTTGTATTCGACACTGGTACATCATTGTTTCTTCAGTTTTTGCACATCACAGGATATACATTTCATCCACAAGTTCACAAATTAATAAGCATTTGTTTCAACTTTCACCACTTCTTGCTTCAGAACACATGTATTGTCAGGGAGTCTTGACTGGTCTTTTCATGAGACTTCTTTCCAAACACATTATTTTGAATTTCCATAATCATTTTGAAGCAAAACTCACACACTCTTCATGATAAACCAAAACACAAATATTTCAATTACATATATACCTTGTTGGAATGAATGATTGTATATCAATATACGATTTCCTTTAATTTTTCAGATATCAGTTCAATTCATTATTTAAAGTTCAAAAACGTTATATTATTTATTCACAGTATGGTCTATTCATGCTTTTTCTTTATATTCCTAGAAACAGGGTACACCTCTTTGTACCCCCGATTCTCATTTTACATCTTCAATATATTGCTCCCAGAAATAGTGAAAGAAATACTCATGTCACCTCATTATCACAGTAATATTCTGGACAAAAAATGGAAAGGTCACACTTATGATTGTACCAAAGCCTAAATGGAAAGTGAACATGGATTTCTAAAAACATCCATGTCCAGGTTGCCTAATGCTGTCAATTGTCAATCCTATTGGTGACTACATATTTGTTTTTTTCCTAATTTATATATTCAAACTCAACCCTGTTGAAAATGTCTAATTCTATCACTCACTTTATACTTTGCCTGATTTTGTAATGTTTCTATTGATATCTGCTTTTCTACATATTTTCCACAGTTCAACATAGTGACTGACTCTTCATATGTGCTGACATTTACATTCACTCAACAACCGAAAGTCTATTGCTAAAGAACTTTTGGTCCAAATCCTATACTCACTCTTCTTCCTAAACCTACAGACTATCTTCCTAATCCTACTGAATATCCCTTTTTGACTGGATGTTCTCTTCTAAATTCAATCATCCAATGTACAAGGTCCTATGCCATTGTATATCGAATTATCTGAGGCATCTTTGCAGAACATCATTCAAAGCTAAGTATCCCAATCAAGGGCAAAACCCTTCTGGGCTTCAAATCATACCTAGATTTCTGTTTTCCTACTTATATTTCACCTCAATATTCTTGTAAATATTGCAGGTTAGAATACCATTATTCATCACACAGAATCACTCGTAACCCAAATCAAACCTGTTTTTAACCCCAAGTATACACTGTTCCCTCAATCATTTTACAGAAGAGCAGGGACAGAGTGGTTCTTACAATACAGGAAAGTTGGGGACCTTCAACCTGATGAGAACCTCAAATGTCCATGCACAAATGATACCTGGAGAAGTTGTAGGCAGGTATGAAGCACCTGAGAGAGCAAAAGTCATCTTCCATGGCAAACAACCTGGTCAGGATGAAGGGATGTGTCTGAATCTGCCTCTCTCTCTTCTTATTGTACAGAAGATGGACCAAACCAGGGCTGAGTGGAGAGCTGTTCCCGGGTGCCAATGGTGATATACATTCTACCTTATGAAAGTGTCACAGGAAGTAGGGGCAACCTCCATCTTATGTTACCCTTGGAAGCAACTGTTAGGACAAAGTGGTTGCCAAGGCAGTGACCTCATTCAGTTCCAAAGAATGTGACATACCTCATTTCCTTGGTGATGGAACTCTCTGAACTTGGTATCCATGAAGCCAGGCACCCAGAGGCAGTCCCAGTCCCAGTCCCAGTGGGCTCACTTGTTTGGATTTACCAAGGACAAAGTCAGTTTTCTTGGTACCTAATGATGTGAGGATGGCCAAATGCCAGGAGAGCTCTGAAGATGGACCTTTCCTGAGAAAACAGGTAGTGGCTAACCACTTTTTCCTGACATCTTCACAGAGTTGGTCAAGGAAACAAGATCTGAGAGAAGAGAGGCCATTTCGGGGGAACATAGTATGGCCCACCAGTCAGAGGACACTCCGGATAGTCACACACCTACTTGGGGGAAGGAGGTGCCTTTGTGGGAGTGGGTGTGGGTTTGTTGTTTTGTCTCATGTTGTGAGAATAGATAGGAAAGGCGGTTTGTTTGGTTTGGAGTGGACAGTTTCTAGTAAGTCATTTGACACGGCGAGTGTTTCTGTTTCTGTGTATCCCACTGTGTCCGTTGTTGTAGACATTAGAAAAGAGAATGCATTAATGGATGTGTCCTGTCTAGTATAAATCTTCCCATGCCCAATATATGAATGGACTGCAGCTTGTCTTATCGATGTGCAACACCTGCTATCTTTCTAAGTTGTTGTTTTCTTCCTGAATTCTGGCCACTCTCCAGAATAGGCTCATGGATTTGTGTCCAAAATATGTACCACCTCCAAGCTCTGTGACATGGCCATGTACTGGATATCTGAAGAGAATGGCGAGCATCTCAGAAAACTCAGATATCAGTGTGACCAGGAAAGTCTCAGTGCAGAAACCCTGCTTTGGGCCTTTTGCTTACTTATTGTTGTGTTGCACTGAATGTCAGGAAGGTCTTTGCCTCAGGCCACCCCTTTGTGAAGCCTGAAGAAAACAGTTTTCAAATGGAAATGAATGGGCCTCACCTGTGGCTCTTTGCTTAATTGCTTTGGAAAGGGATGTGTCTTTATCAGCCTCTTGGACCTGTGTGTGGCTGTGACTTAGATTCTCAGCACCTGATGGATCTTAAGAATGATCCCATGTGAGCTTCCAAAACCAAAATGGCAAAAAATTTCATTCATTGTGGATGAAGTCTCTTGCCTTCCTCTGTTAGGTTCCTACACTCCATCAAATGACAATAGGGATTCTTTGGGTCAAATGAGTTCTTCAAAGCCCTGCAGAGGTGCTTGTGTTTTCGCATGACTCTAAATCACCTAAAGAATCGATACCTAAAATCAGTAGGCCTCAAATTGGAGAAACACAGAAGTATTAACGGCAGGCTTATTTGTTCACTCCTGGTTAACAGAAACGGTGTCCAGGCTACCCTGACTTTAGGCAAATGAGGGGCAAAGGAGCTGTTTTTGGACACTGTCTTGGGCTGCGCCCCTCATGGAAACCTCCAGCCAGAGGTTAAGATGATTGACTATATGGAATAAGATGAGGGCCATGTGGGAGTGTTTTGGTTTTAATTTTGGTCATTTGTGTGGCATTGGAAAAAATGACTGGGTCCACGTGGGCTTGAACTCTGGTGTGATTCCCCTTAGAGACTGGGTTTTGGAACTGAACTCAGAGAAGCATTGCCATGAATTTTGTTTGGATTTTAAGAGGCCACGCATGAAAGTCGCTCTTGGAAACTGAGACCTAGGCCCCGGGTGGATTTCCACAGAGCCTGGGAATCTCAGCAAGGATATCACATGATTTTATTCTTAAAGAAATGGCAGCCATAGTTGAGAGTCAAAACACACATGGACCTCACATTGTAGACCTCAATGGGCCTGGCCTAATGTGACCTTTTGTCCACTCTTTGGGAAGCCATGCCTGTGAGAGTTCTCCAGAGATTTCATTGAAATGAGCTTCCTCAAGATTTAATGTTTGCTGAATGAACTGAAACCCACAGTGCCTCCAACTTCATGCTTGAAAAATGGCTAGATAAATACCATGAAATTTTTGAAATTCCTATGACCAGGTGGCACTGGAGAAACATTGGATGTCCTCTTGCTGATCAGGAGTATACCAGACAGTGCCTTGATTTACTGAGTTTCATGAAAATGGTGTAGAACAGAGATGCCAGAAATTTGGAGCCTGCTGAGTAGTGGGTCTAGAGCAGTGGTGGGGAGGTGTTTGATAAAACATCCGTGGTAGGGCCATGTGGATCTACCATTGGATTCCAAATGGCTTGTAACTGACATGGTGCAGCCAACAGACCCTTATATGTAAAGGCATCTTGTTATATGGAGAGTTTTCAGAGAAAAATTAAGAATCAGGTTGATATGGACAAGGGGGCAATGGGGCAAGCTGTGAGAGATAGGAGCCTAGTTGGTGAATTCTCTTGCAGACCCTGACCCACCACACGTGACAGAACTCCCTCCAGCACTGTGTCCCAGTTTAGCTCCTAGTATTTCGTGAAACAAATACCAAACTCACAGTGCAGCAGCAAAAACACCACAAAAAGTGGAAGAGGACCAAATGGCTTCACAGTCCACACGGGGAGACACTTAGTCCCCAGTGGCCTCAGTTTACCTACAAAGAGAGGATTCAGCACTGCTTCATTTGTTCATTGGAAAATAAGAAACCATGTCCTCCAGGTCACATAGATGCAGACCCAGCTTTGATGATCTCACTACAGAGGAAGCCAAATCTCCTAAAAACAACATATATTTCAAGTGCGGAAGCTCAGAGGCAGTTTCTCAAAAAGTTTTTAGGCCAGCAGAGCTCCATGTTTGTGGAGTGTTTACCCTGTCCCTAAGTTTTGGAAACTCCTCTACCACCTCCAAGGTTGTGAACTCCTGAGCATTTTCCATTCCAGATATGTATTCACTGATTTTGTAACTCTTCTCCTCTAATTGTGTCTTACTTGGGGTGAAGGTAATGTCAAGGCATTGTTCTGGATGAGAGCGGGAGGATATTTGTGCAGCATATATTTACATACACATTGGATTCATTTTCCAATTTTCCATTCGAAATACTGAATCCCTGACACTAACCCATACCTAGTAGACTCAGACTATTCATCCTAATATAATGGAGAAAATTAACCCAACACATTAGAAATACAAGTACTTCAGAGGAGACATGTTGTATAGTTGGACTTGACATTTGCATTATATAAAGTAGGAGTTATAAGTCTAGTCAAATTTATTTGAAATATTCTCCATGTGTTTTAAACTTAACAAATATGTGAATTCTTGTTTCCTTTTTCTGTAGTCTATTCACACATGTATATTTATATGCATATATAGAATCCTACCAGGTATCACACGAACATTTTTGTGAGGTGGCTGTCTTGGCAGATACAAATTGTGAGAAGAGTTCACTCCTCCTAAATGCTGTTGGAAATGAAAATTCAACCTGTAGGAGAGCGTCCTAGTAGAACAACATTATATATTAACTCATGTTCAGTAAAATAAATATTTTTGCATTTGTGGATGATACATATTTACTGATGAATTTCGATTGGCATTTATATTGGTACTTTTTAATGTCTGTGAGTTGTGTGTGTGTGTGTGTGTGTGTGTGTATAGATATAGATATAGATATAGATATACTCTCCAAATTTTTCAAAATATGAAATATATGTGTCTAATATACACTCTCTAAATTCATTCATGTTCATGTATGTGGATTTATAATCCACTTTTCACAAGATTATAATCAGAAATATTCATCCACCTGAAATATATATTTGTTTCCTAGTACTGAAAACTAACTTCAGTGAATGGTGCATATAAATCCTAATTATTCTACAGTAACAGACCCAGTCTAACATCAATGCAAGTAGACTCCTATGGGACATGATATGTAATTTGTCATTCATTTGTATTCGACACTGGTACATTATTGTTTCTTCAGTTTTTGCACATCACAGGATATACATTTCATCCACAAGTTCACAAATTAATAAGCATTTGTTTCAACTTTCACCACTTCTTGCTTCAGAACACATGTATTGTCAGGGAGTCTTGACTGGTCTTTTCATGAGACTTCTTTCCAAACACATTATTTTGAATTTCCATAATCATTTTGAAGCAAAACTCACACACTCTTCATGATAAACCAAAACACAAATATTTCAATTACATATATACCTTGTTGGAATGAATGATTGTATATCAATATACGATTTCCTTTAATTTTTCAGATATCAGTTCAATTCATTATTTAAAGTTCAAAAACGTTATATTATTTATTCACAGTATGGTCTATTCATGCTTTTTCTTTATATTCCTAGAAACAGGGTACACCTCTTTGTACCCCCGATTCTCATTTTACATCTTCAATATATTGCTCCCAGAAATAGTGAAAGAAATACTCATGTCACCTCATTATCACAGTAATATTCTGGACAAAAAATGGAAAGGTCACACTTATGATTGTACCAAAGCCTAAATGGAAAGTGAACATGGATTTCTAAAAACATCCATGTCCAGGTTGCCTAATGCTGTCAATTGTCAATCCTATTGGTGACTACATATTTGTTTTTTTCCTAATTTATATATTCAAACTCAACCCTGTTGAAAATGTCTAATTCTATCACTCACTTTATACTTTTCCTGATTTTGTAATGTTTCTATTGATATCTGCTTTTCTACATATTTTCCACAGTTCAACATAGTGACTGACTCTTCATATGTGCTGACATTTACATTCACTCAACAACCGAAAGTCTATTGCTAAAGAACTTTTGGTCCAAATCCTATACTCACTCTTCTTCCTAAACCTACAGACTATCTTCCTAATCCTACTGAATATCCCTTTTTGACTGGTTGTTCTCTTCTAAATTCAATCATCCAATGTACAAGGTCCTATGCCATTGTATATCGAATTATCTGAGGCATCTTTGCAGAACATCATTCAAAGCTAAGTATCCCAATCAAGGGCAAAACCCTTCTGGGCTTCAAATCATACCTAGATTTCTGTTTTCCTACTTATATTTCACCTCAATATTCTTGTAAATATTGCAGGTTAGAATACCATTATTCATCACACAGAATCACTCGTAACCCAAATCAAACCTGTTTTTAACCCCAAGTATACACTGTTCCCTCAATCATTTTACAGAAGAGCAGGGACAGAGTGGTTCTTACAATACAGGAAAGTTGGGGACCTTCAACCTGATGAGAACCTCAAATGTCCATGCACAAATGATACCTGGAGAAGTTGTAGGCAGGTATGAAGCACCTGAGAGAGCAAAAGTCATCTTCCATGGCAAACAACCTGGTCAGGATGAAGGGATGTGTCTGAATCTGCCTCTCTCTCTTCTTATTGTACAGAAAATGGACCAAACCAGGGCTGAGTGGAGAGCTGTTCCCGGGTGCCAATGGTGATATACATTCTACCTTATGAAAGTGTCACAGGAAGTAGGGGCAACCTCCATCTTATGTTACCCTTGGAAGCAACTGTTAGGACAAAGTGGTTGCCAAGGCAGTGACCTCATTCAGTTCCAAAGAATGTGACATACCTCATTTCCTTGGTGATGGAACTCTCTGAACTTGGTATCCATGAAGCCAGGCACCCAGAGGCAGTCCCAGTCCCAGTCCCAGTGGGCTCACTTGTTTGGATTTACCAAGGACAAAGTCAGTTTTCTTGGTACCTAATGATGTGAGGATGGCCAAATGCCAGGAGAGCTCTGAAGATGGACCTTTCCTGAGAAAACAGGTAGTGGCTAACCACTTTTTCCTGACATCTTCACAGAGTTGGTCAAGGAAACAAGATCTGAGAGAAGAGAGGCCATTTCGGGGGAACATAGTATGGCCCACCAGTCAGAGGACACTCCGGATAGTCACAGACCTACTTGGGGGAAGGAGGTGCCTTTGTGGGAGTGGGTGTGGGTTTGTTGTTTTGTCTCATGTTCTGAGAATAGATAGGAAAGGCGGTTTGTTTGGTTTGGAGTGGACAGTTTCTAGTAAGTCATTTGACACGGCGAGTGTTTCTGTTTCTGTGTATCCCACTGTGTCCGTTGTTGTAGACATTAGAAAAGAGAATGCATTAATGGATGTGTCCTGTCTAGTATAAATCTTCCCATGCCCAATATATGAATGGACTGCAGCTTGTCTTATCGATGTGCAACACCTGCTATCTTTCTAAGTTGTTGTTTTCTTCCTGAATTCTGGCCACTCTCCAGAATAGGCTCATGGATTTGTGTCCAAAATATGTACCACCTCCAAGCTCTGTGACATGGCCATGTACTGGATATCTGAAGAGAATGGCGAGCATCTCAGAAAACTCAGATATCAGTGTGACCAGGAAAGTCTCAGTGCAGAAACCCTGCTTTGGGCCTTTTGCTTACTTATTGTTGTGTTGCACTGAATGTCAGGAAGGTCTTTGCCTCAGGCCACCCCTTTGTGAAGCCTGAAGAAAACAGTTTTCAAATGGAAATGAATGGGCCTCACCTGTGGCTCTTTGCTTAATTGCTTTGGAAAGGGATGTGTCTTTATCAGCCTCTTGGACCTGTGTGTGGCTGTGACTTAGATTCTCAGCACCTGATGGATCTTAAGAATGATCCCATGTGAGCTTCCAAAACCAAAATGGCAAAAAATTTCATTCATTGTGGATGAAGTCTCTTGCCTTCCTCTGTTAGGTTCCTACACTCCATCAAATGACAATAGGGATTCTTTGGGTCAAATGAGTTCTTCAAAGCCCTGCAGAGGTGCTTGTGTTTTCGCATGACTCTAAATCACCTAAAGAATCGATACCTAAAATCAGTAGGCCTCAAATTGGAGAAACACAGAAGTATTAACGGCAGGCTTATTTGTTCACTCCTGGTTCACAGAAACGGTGTCCAGGCTACCCTGACTTTAGGCAAATGAGGGGCAAACGAGCTGATTTTGGACACTGTCTTGGGCTGCGCCCCTCATGGAAACCTCCAGCCAGAGGTTAAGATGATTGACTATATGGAATAAGATGAGGGCCATGTGGGAGTGTTTTGGTTTTAATTTTGGTCATTTGTGTGGCATTGGAAAAAATGACTGGGTCCACGTGGGCTTGAACTCTGGTGTGATTCCCCTTAGAGACTGGGTTTTGGAACTGAACTCAGAGAAGCATTGCCATGAATTTTGTTGGGATTTTAAGAGGCCACGCATGAAAGTCGCTCTTGGAAACTGAGACCTAGGCCCCGGGTGGATTTCCACAGAGCCTGGGAATCTCAGCAAGGATATCACATGATTTTATTCTTAAAGAAATGGCAGCCATAGTTGAGAGTCAAAACACACATGGACCTCACATTGTAGACCTCAATGGGCCTGGCCTAATGTGACCTTTTGTCCACTCTTTGGGAAGCCATGCCTGTGAGAGTTCTCCAGAGATTTCATTGAAATGAGCTTCCTCAAGATTTAATGTTTGCTGAATGAACTGAAACCCACAGTGCCTCCAACTTCATGCTTGAAAAATGGCTAGATAAATACCATGAAATTTTTGAAATTCCTATGACCAGGTGGCACTGGAGAAACATTGGATGTCCTGTTGCTGATCAGGAGTATACCAGACAGTGCCTTGATTTACTGAGTTTCATGAAAATGGTGTAGAACAGAGATGCCAGAAATTTGGAGCCTGCTGAGTAGTGGGTCTAGAGCAGTGGTGGGGAGGTGTTTGATAAAACATCCGTGGTAGGGCCATGTGGATCTACCATTGGATTCCAAATGGCTTGTAACTGACATGGTGCAGCCAACAGACCCTTATATGTAAAGGCATCTTGTTATATGGAGAGTTTTCAGAGAAAAATTAAGAATCAGGTTGATATGGACAAGGGGGCAATGGGGCAAGCTGTGAGAGATAGGAGCATAGTTGGTGAATTCTCTTGCAGACCCTGACCCACCACACGTGACAGAACTCCCTCCAGCACTGTGTCCCAGTTTAGCTTCTAGTATTTCGTGAAACAAATACCAAACTCACAGTGCAGCAGCAAAAACACCACAAAAAGTGGAAGAGGACCAAATGGCTTCACAGTCCACACGGGGAGACACTTAGTCCCCAGTGGCCTCAGTTTACCTACAAAGAGAGGATTCAGCACTGCTTCATCTTGTTCATTGGAAAATAAGAAACCATGTCCTCCAGGTCACATAGATGCAGACCCAGCTTTGATGATCTCACTACAGAGGAAGCCAAATCTCCTGAAAACAACATATATTTCAAGTGCGGAAGCTCAGAGGCAGTTTCTCAAAAAGTTTTTAGGCCAGCAGAGCTCCATGTTTGTGGAGTGTTTACCCTGTCCCTAAGTTTTGGAAACTCCTCTACCACCTCCAAGGTTGTGAACTCCTGAGCATTTTCCATTCCAGATATGTATTCACAGATTTTGTAACTCTTCTCCTCTAATTGTGTCTTACTTGGGGTGAAGGTAATGTCAAGGCATTGTTCTGGATGAGAGCGGGAGAATATTTGTGCAGCATATATTTACATACACATTGGATTCATTTTCCAATTTTCCATTCGAAATACTGAATCCCTGACACTAACCCATACCTAGTAGACTCAGACTATTCATCCTAATATAATGGAGAAAATTAACCCAACACATTAGAAATACAAGTACTTCAGAGGAGACATGTTGTATAGTTGGACTTGACATTTGCATTATATAAGGTAGGAGTTATAAGTCTAGTCAAATTTATTTGAAATATTCTCCATGTGTTTTAAACTTAACAAATATGTGAATTCTTGTTTCCTTTTTCTGTAGTCTATTCACACATGTATATTTATATGCATATATAGAATCCTACCAGGTATCACACGTACATTTTTGTGAGGTGGCTGTCTTGGCAGATACAAATTGTGAGAAGAGTTCACTCCTCCTAAGTGCTGTTGGAAATGAAAATTCAACCTGTAGGAGAGCGTCCTAGTAGAACAACATTATATATTAACTCATGTTCAGTAAAATAAATATTTTTGCATTTGTGGATGATACATATTTACTCATGAATTTCGATTGGCATTTATATTGGTACTTTTTAATGTCTGTGAGTTGTGTGTGTGTGTGTGTGTGTGTGTGTGTATAGATATAGATATAGATATAGATATACTCTCCAAATTTTTCAAAATATGAAATATATGTGTCTAATATACACTCTCTAAATTCATTCATGTTCATGTATGTGGATTTATAATCCACTTTTCACAAGATTATAATCAGAAATATTCATCCACCTGAAATATATATTTGTTTCCTAGTACTGAAAACTAACTTCAGTGAATGGTGCATACAAATCCTAATTATTCTACAGTAACAGACCCAGTCTAACATCAATGTAAGTAGACTCCTATGGGACATGATATGTAATTTGTCATTCATTTGTATTCGACACTGGTACATTATTGTTTCTTCAGTTTTTGCACATCACAGGATATACATTTCATCCACAAGTTCACAAATTAATAAGCATTTGTTTCAACTTTCACCACTTCTTGCTTCAGAACACATGTATTGTCAGGGAGTCTTGACTGGTCTTTTCATGAGACTTCTTTCCAAACACATTATTTTGAATTTCCATAATCATTTTGAAGCAAAACTCACACACTCTTCATGATAAACCAAAACACAAATATTTCCATTACATATATACCTTGTTGGAATGAATGATTGTATATCAATATACGATTTCCTTTAATTTTTCAGATATCAGTTCAATTCATTATTTAAAGTTCAAAAACGTTATATTATTTATTCACAGTATTTTCTATTCATGCTTTTTCTTTATATTCCTAGAAACAGGGTACACCTCTTTGTACCCCCGATTCTCATTTTACAACTTCAATATATTGCTCCCAGAAATAGTGAAAGAAATACTCATGTCACCTCATTATCACAGTAATATTCTGGACAAAAAATGGAAAGGTCACACTTATGATTGTACCAAAGCCTAAATGGAAAGTGAACATGGATTTCTAAAAACATCCATGTCCAGGTTGCCTAATGCTGTCAATTGTCAATCCTATTGGTGACTACATATTTGTTTTTTTCCTAATTTATATATTCAAACTCAACCCTGTTGAAAATGTCTAATTCTATCACTCACTTTATACTTTGCCTGATTTCGTAATGTTTCTATTGATATCTGCTTTTCTACATATTTTCCCCAGTTCAACATAGTGACTGACTCTTCATATGTGCTGACATTTACATTCACTCAACAACCGAAAGACTATTGCTAAAGAACTTTTGGTCCAAATCCTATACTCACTCTTCTTCCTAAACCTACAGACTATCTTCCTAATCCTACTGAATATCCCTTTTTGACTGGATGTTCTCTTCTAAATTCAATCATCCAATGTACAAGGTCCTATGCCATTGTATATCGAATTATCTGAGGCATCTTTGCAGAACATCATTCAAAGCTAAGTATCCCCATCAAGGGCAAAACCCTTCTGGGCTTCAAATCATACCTAGATTTCTGTTTTCCTACTTATATTTCACCTCAATATTCTTGTAAATATTGCAGGTTAGAATACCATTATTCATCACACAGAATCACTCGTAACCCAAATCAAACCTGTTTTTAACCCCAAGTATACACTGTTCCCTCAATCATTTTACAGAAGAGCAGGGACAGAGTGGTTCTTACAATACAGGAAAGTTGGGGACCTTCAACCTGATGAGAACCTCAAATGTCCATGCACAAATGATACCTGGAGAAGTTGTAGGCAGGTATGAAGCACCTGAGAGAGCAAAAGTCATCTTCCATGGCAAACAACCTGGTCAGGATGAAGGGATGTGTCTGAATCTGCCTCTCTCTCTTCTTATTGTACAGAAGATGGACCAAACCAGGGCTGAGTGGAGAGCTGTTCCCGGGTGCCAATGGTGATATACATTCTACCTTATGAAAGTGTCACAGGAAGTAGGGGCAACCTCCATCTTATGTTACCCTTGGAAGCAACTGTTAGGACAAAGTGGTTGCCAAGGCAGTGACCTCATTCAGTTCCAAAGAATGTGACATACCTCATTTCCTTGGTGATGGAACTCTCTGAACTTGGTATCCATGAAGCCAGGCACCCAGAGGCAGTCCCAGTCCCAGTCCCAGTGGGCTCACTTGTTTGGATTTACCAAGGACAAAGTCAGTTTTCTTGGTACCTAATGATGTGAGGATGGCCAAATGCCAGGAGAGCTCTGAAGATGGACCTTTCCTGAGAAAACAGGTAGTGGCTAACCACTTTTTCCTGACATCTTCACAGAGTTGGTCAAGGAAACAAGATCTGAGAGAAGAGAGGCCATTTCGGGGGAACATAGTATGGCCCACCAGTCAGAGGACACTCCGGATAGTCACACACCTACTTGGGGGAAGGAGGTGCCTTTGTGGGAGTGGGTGTGGGTTTGTTGTTTTGTCTCATGTTGTGAGAATAGATAGGAAAGGCGGTTTGTTTGGTTTGGAGTGGACAGTTTCTAGTAAGTCATTTGACACGGCGAGTGTTTCTGTTTCTGTGTATCCCACTGTGTCCGTTGTTGTAGACATTAGAAAAGAGAATGCATTAATGGATGTGTCCTGTCTAGTATAAATCTTCCCATGCCCAATATATGAATGGACTGCAGCTTGTCTTATCGATGTGCAACACCTGCTATCTTTCTAAGTTGTTGTTTTCTTCCTGAATTCTGGCCACTCTCCAGAATAGGCTCATGGATTTGTGTCCAAAATATGTACCACCTCCAAGCTCTGTGACATGGCCATGTACTGGATATCTGAAGAGAATGGCGAGCATCTCAGAAAACTCAGATATCAGTGTGACCAGGAAAGTCTCAGTGCAGAAACCCTGCTTTGGGCCTTTTGCTTACTTATTGTTGTGTTGCACTGAATGTCAGGAAGGTCTTTGCCTCAGGCCACCCCTTTGTGAAGCCTGAAGAAAACAGTTTTCAAATGGAAATGAATGGGCCTCACCTGTGGCTCTTTGCTTAATTGCTTTGGAAAGGGATGTGTCTTTATCAGCCTCTTGGACCTGTGTGTGGCTGTGACTTAGATTCTCAGCACCTGATGGATCTTAAGAATGATCCCATGTGAGCTTCCAAAACCAAAATGGCAAAAAATTTCATTCATTGTGGATGAAGTCTCTTGCCTTCCTCTGTTAGGTTCCTACACTCCATCAAATGACAATAGGGATTCTTTGGGTCAAATGAGTTCTTCAAAGCCCTGCAGAGGTGCTTGTGTTTTTGCATGACTCTAAATCACCTAAAGAATCGATACCTAAAATCAGTAGGCCTCAAATTGGAGAAACACAGAAGTATTAACGGCAGGCTTATTTGTTCACTCCTGGTTAACAGAAACGGTGTCCAGGCTACCCTGACTTTAGGCAAATGAGGGGCAAAGGAGCTGTTTTTGGACACTGTCTTGGGCTGCGCCCCTCATGGACACCTCCAGCCAGAGGTTAAGATGATTGACTATATGGAATAAGATGAGGGCCATGTGGGAGTGTTTTGGTTTTAATTTTGGTCATTTGTGTGGCATTGGAAAAAATGACTGGGTCCACGTGGGCTTGAACTCTGGTGTGATTCCCCTTAGAGACTGGGTTTTGGAACTGAACTCAGAGAAGCATTGCCATGAATTTTGTTTGGATTTTAAGAGGCCACGCATGAAAGTCGCTCTTGGAAACTGAGACCTAGGCCCCGGGTGGATTTCCACAGAGCCTGGGAATCTCAGCAAGGATATCACATGATTTTATTCTTAAAGAAATGGCAGCCATAGTTGAGAGTCAAAACACACATGGACCTCACATTGTAGACCTCAATGGGCCTGGCCTAATGTGACCTTTTGTCCACTCTTTGGGAAGCCATGCCTGTGAGAGTTCTCCAGAGATTTCATTGAAATGAGCTTCCTCAAGATTTAATGTTTGCTGAATGAACTGAAACCCACAGTGCCTCCAACTTCATGCTTGAAAAATGGCTAGATAAATACCATGAAATTTTTGAAATTCCTATGACCAGGTGGCACTGGAGAAACATTGGATGTCCTCTTGCTGATCAGGAGTATACCAGACAGTGCCTTGATTTACTGAGTTTCATGAAAATGGTGTAGAACAGAGATGCCAGAAATTTGGAGCCTGCTGAGTAGTGGGTCTAGAGCAGTGGTGGGGAGGTGTTTGATAAAACATCCGTGGTAGGGCCATGTGGATCTACCATTGGATTCCAAATGGCTTGTAACTGACATGGTGCAGCCAACAGACCCTTATATGTAAAGGCATCTTGTTATATGGAGAGTTTTCAGAGAAAAATTAAGAATCAGGTTGATATGGACAAGGGGGCAATGGGGCAAGCTGTGAGAGATAGGAGCCTAGTTGGTGAATTCTCTTGCAGACCCTGACCCACCACACGTGACAGAACTCCCTCCAGCACTGTGTCCCAGTTTAGCTCCTAGTATTTCGTGAAACAAATACCAAACTCACAGTGCAGCAGCAAAAACACCACAAAAAGTGGAAGAGGACCAAATGGCTTCACAGTCCACACGGGGAGACACTTAGTCCCCAGTGGCCTCAGTTTACCTACAAAGAGAGGATTCAGCACTGCTTCATTTGTTCATTGGAAAATAAGAAACCATGTCCTCCAGGTCACATAGATGCAGACCCAGCTTTGATGATCTCACTACAGAAGAAGCCAAATCTCCTGAAAACAACATATATTTCAAGTGCGGAAGCTCAGAGGCAGTTTCTCAAAAAGTTTTTAGGCCAGCAGAGCTCCATGTTTGTGGAGTGTTTACCCTGTCCCTAAGTTTTGGAAACTCCTCTACCACCTCCAAGGTTGTGAACTCCTGAGCATTTTCCATTCCAGCTATGTATTCACTGATTTTGTAACTCTTCTCCTCTAATTGTGTCTTACTTGGGGTGAAGGTAATGTCAAGGCATTGTTCTGGATGAGAGCGGGAGGATATTTGTGCAGCATATATTTACATACACATTGGATTCATTTTCCAATTTTCCATTCGAAATACTGAATCCCTGACACTAACCCATACCTAGTAGACTCAGACTATTCATCCTAATATAATGGAGAAAATTAACCCAACACATTAGAAATACAAGTACTTCAGAGGAGACATGTTGTATAGTTGGACTTGACATTTGCATTATATAAGGTAGGAGTTATAAGTCTAGTCAAATTTATTTGAAATATTCTCCATGTGTTTTAAACTTAACAAATATGTGAATTCTTGTTTCCTTTTTCTGTAGTCTATTCACACATGTATATTTATATGCATATATAGAATCCTACCAGGTATCACACGTACATTTTTGTGAGGTGGCTGTCTTGGCAGATACAAATTGTGAGAAGAGTTCACTCCTCCTAAATGCTGTTGGAAATGAAAATTCAACCTGTAGGAGAGCGTCCTAGGAGAACAACATTATATATTAACTCATGTTCAGTAAAATAAATATTTTTGCATTTGTGGATGATACATATTTACTGATGAATTTCGATTGGCATTTATATTGGTACTTTTTAATGTCTGTGAGTTGTGTGTGTGTGTGTGTGTGTGTGTATAGATATAGATATAGATATAGATATACTCTCCAAATTTTTCAAAATATGAAATATATGTGTCTAATATACACTCTCTAAATTCATTCATGTTCATGTATGTGGATTTATAATCCACTTTTCACAAGATTATAATCAGAAATATTCATCCACCTGAAATATATATTTGTTTCCTAGTACTGAAAACTAACTTCAGTGAATGGTGCATATAAATCCTAATTATTCTACAGTAACAGACCCAGTCTAACATCAATGCAAGTAGACTCCTATGGGACATGATATGTAATTTGTCATTCATTTGTATTCGACACTGGTACATCATTGTTTCTTCAGTTTTTGCACATCACAGGATATACATTTCATCCACAAGTTCACAAATTAATAAGCATTTGTTTCAACTTTCACCACTTCTTGCTTCAGAACACATGTATTGTCAGGGAGTCTTGACTGGTCTTTTCATGAGACTTCTTTCCAAACACATTATTTTGAATTTCCATAATCATTTTGAAGCAAAACTCACACACTCTTCATGATAAACCAAAACACAAATATTTCAATTACATATATACCTTGTTGGAATGAATGATTGTATATCAATATACGATTTCCTTTAATTTTTCAGATATCAGTTCAATTCATTATTTAAAGTTCAAAAACGTTATATTATTTATTCACAGTATGGTCTATTCATGCTTTTTCTTTATATTCCTAGAAACAGGGTACACCTCTTTGTACCCCCGATTCTCATTTTACATCTTCAATATATTGCTCCCAGAAATAGTGAAAGAAATACTCATGTCACCTCATTATCACAGTAATATTCTGGACAAAAAATGGAAAGGTCACACTTATGATTGTACCAAAGCCTAAATGGAAAGTGAACATGGATTTCTAAAAACATCCATGTCCAGGTTGCCTAATGCTGTCAATTGTCAATCCTATTGGTGACTACATATTTGTTTTTTTCCTAATTTATATATTCAAACTCAACCCTGTTGAAAATGTCTAATTCTATCACTCACTTTATACTTTGCCTGATTTTGTAATGTTTCTATTGATATCTGCTTTTCTACATATTTTCCACAGTTCAACATAGTGACTGACTCTTCATATGTGCTGACATTTACATTCACTCAACAACCGAAAGTCTATTGCTAAAGAACTTTTGGTCCAAATCCTATACTCACTCTTCTTCCTAAACCTACAGACTATCTTCCTAATCCTACTGAATATCCCTTTTTGACTGGATGTTCTCTTCTAAATTCAATCATCCAATGTACAAGGTCCTATGCCATTGTATATCGAATTATCTGAGGCATCTTTGCAGAACATCATTCAAAGCTAAGTATCCCAATCAAGGGCAAAACCCTTCTGGGCTTCAAATCATACCTAGATTTCTGTTTTCCTACTTATATTTCACCTCAATATTCTTGTAAATATTGCAGGTTAGAATACCATTATTCATCACACAGAATCACTCGTAACCCAAATCAAACCTGTTTTTAACCCCAAGTATACACTGTTCCCTCAATCATTTTACAGAAGAGCAGGGACAGAGTGGTTCTTACAATACAGGAAAGTTGGGGACCTTCAACCTGATGAGAACCTCAAATGTCCATGCACAAATGATACCTGGAGAAGTTGTAGGCAGGTATGAAGCACCTGAGAGAGCAAAAGTCATCTTCCATGGCAAACAACCTGGTCAGGATGAAGGGATGTGTCTGAATCTGCCTCTCTCTCTTCTTATTGTACAGAAGATGGACCAAACCAGGGCTGAGTGGAGAGCTGTTCCCGGGTGCCAATGGTGATATACATTCTACCTTATGAAAGTGTCACAGGAAGTAGGGGCAACCTCCATCTTATGTTACCCTTGGAAGCAACTGTTAGGACAAAGTGGTTGCCAAGGCAGTGACCTCATTCAGTTCCAAAGAATGTGACATACCTCATTTCCTTGGTGATGGAACTCTCTGAACTTGGTATCCATGAAGCCAGGCACCCAGAGGCAGTCCCAGTCCCAGTCCCAGTGGGCTCACTTGTTTGGATTTACCAAGGACAAAGTCAGTTTTCTTGGTACCTAATGATGTGAGGATGGCCAAATGCCAGGAGAGCTCTGAAGATGGACCTTTCCTGAGAAAACAGGTAGTGGCTAACCACTTTTTCCTGACATCTTCACAGAGTTGGTCAAGGAAACAAGATCTGAGAGAAGAGAGGCCATTTCGGGGGAACATAGTATGGCCCACCAGTCAGAGGACACTCCGGATAGTCACACACCTACTTGGGGGAAGGAGGTGCCTTTGTGGGAGTGGGTGTGGGTTTGTTGTTTTGTCTCATGTTGTGAGAATAGATAGGAAAGGCGGTTTGTTTGGTTTGGAGTGGACAGTTTCTAGTAAGTCATTTGACACGGCGAGTGTTTCTGTTTCTGTGTATCCCACTGTGTCCGTTGTTGTAGACATTAGAAAAGAGAATGCATTAATGGATGTGTCCTGTCTAGTATAAATCTTCCCATGCCCAATATATGAATGGACTGCAGCTTGTCTTATCGATGTGCAACACCTGCTATCTTTCTAAGTTGTTGTTTTCTTCCTGAATTCTGGCCACTCTCCAGAATAGGCTCATGGATTTGTGTCCAAAATATGTACCACCTCCAAGCTCTGTGACATGGCCATGTACTGGATATCTGAAGAGAATGGCGAGCATCTCAGAAAACTCAGATATCAGTGTGACCAGGAAAGTCTCAGTGCAGAAACCCTGCTTTGGGCCTTTTGCTTACTTATTGTTGTGTTGCACTGAATGTCAGGAAGGTCTTTGCCTCAGGCCACCCCTTTGTGAAGCCTGAAGAAAACAGTTTTCAAATGGAAATGAATGGGCCTCACCTGTGGCTCTTTGCTTAATTGCTTTGGAAAGGGATGTGTCTTTATCAGCCTCTTGGACCTGTGTGTGGCTGTGACTTAGATTCTCAGCACCTGATGGATCTTAAGAATGATCCCATGTGAGCTTCCAAAACCAAAATGGCAAAAAATTTCATTCATTGTGGATGAAGTCTCTTGCCTTCCTCTGTTAGGTTCCTACACTCCATCAAATGACAATAGGGATTCTTTGGGTCAAATGAGTTCTTCAAAGCCCTGCAGAGGTGCTTGTGTTTTCGCATGACTCTAAATCACCTAAAGAATCGATACCTAAAATCAGTAGGCCTCAAATTGGAGAAACACAGAAGTATTAACGGCAGGCTTATTTGTTCACTCCTGGTTAACAGAAACGGTGTCCAGGCTACCCTGACTTTAGGCAAATGAGGGGCAAAGGAGCTGTTTTTGGACACTGTCTTGGGCTGCGCCCCTCATGGAAACCTCCAGCCAGAGGTTAAGATGATTGACTATATGGAATAAGATGAGGGCCATGTGGGAGTGTTTTGGTTTTAATTTTGGTCATTTGTGTGGCATTGGAAAAAATGACTGGGTCCACGTGGGCTTGAACTCTGGTGTGATTCCCCTTAGAGACTGGGTTTTGGAACTGAACTCAGAGAAGCATTGCCATGAATTTTGTTTGGATTTTAAGAGGCCACGCATGAAAGTCGCTCTTGGAAACTGAGACCTAGGCCCCGGGTGGATTTCCACAGAGCCTGGGAATCTCAGCAAGGATATCACATGATTTTATTCTTAAAGAAATGGCAGCCATAGTTGAGAGTCAAAACACACATGGACCTCACATTGTAGACCTCAATGGGCCTGGCCTAATGTGACCTTTTGTCCACTCTTTGGGAAGCCATGCCTGTGAGAGTTCTCCAGAGATTTCATTGAAATGAGCTTCCTCAAGATTTAATGTTTGCTGAATGAACTGAAACCCACAGTGCCTCCAACTTCATGCTTGAAAAATGGCTAGATAAATACCATGAAATTTTTGAAATTCCTATGACCAGGTGGCACTGGAGAAACATTGGATGTCCTCTTGCTGATCAGGAGTATACCAGACAGTGCCTTGATTTACTGAGTTTCATGAAAATGGTGTAGAACAGAGATGCCAGAAATTTGGAGCCTGCTGAGTAGTGGGTCTAGAGCAGTGGTGGGGAGGTGTTTGATAAAACATCCGTGGTAGGGCCATGTG
>NW_027516938.1:0-50982 GCF_048772815.1 Callospermophilus lateralis
TAACACTTTGAATTTTTAGGTTTCACTCGGTTTTCTCCTACATAGATAGCTGTGTTTGGAATTCTAAATCAAACACGGTTTGAGCTAGCTCCTTGAAACTTGACCAAATGAAGTAGTTCTAAGTTCCATCTCTATGGTTTGTTTCCTCTTGAAGTACCCCATGCAGAGACTGGCGAAAAACACTTTCGTTTGAAAGGGGTTGCCAAGCTTCCAAAAAAACTTAGAGTTTGCTGAAATCTCAGCAAACATTTTTTCACCAAATCTTGATGATACTGGTGGTAATGATCAGTTCACTAAGCCCACTTGGCTGCCCAATTTTTATTCTTCTAGGTTGAAGCATTCGTTTCCAGTAACAGTTTGAATTTTTAGGTTTCACTCTGTTTTCTCCTACATAGATAGCTGTGTTTGGAATTCTAAATCAAACACGGTTTGTGCTAGCTCCTTGAAAGTTGACCAAATGAAGTAGTTCTAAGTTCAATCTCTATGGTTTCTTTCCTCGTGAAGTACCCCATGCAGAGACTGGAGAAAAGCACTTTTGTTGGAAAGGGGTTGCCAAGCTTCCAAAAAACTACTAGTTTGCTGAAATCTCAGCAAAAATTTTTTCACCAAATCTTGATGATACTTGGGGGTAATGATCAGATCACTAAGCCCACTTGGCTGCCCAATTTTCACTCTTCTAGGTTCAAGCGTTCGTTTCCAGTAACACTTTGAATTTTTAGGTTTCACTCGGTTTTCTCCTACATAGATAGCTGTGTTTGGAATTCTAAATCAAACACGGTTTGTGCTAGCTCCTTGAACTTGACCAAATGAAATAGTTCTAAGTTCTATCTCTATGGTTTGTTTCCTCTTGAAGTACCCCATGCAGAGACTGGCGAAAAGCACTTTCGTTTGAAAGGGGTTGCCAAGCTTCCAAAAAACTACTAGTTTGCTGAAATCTCAGCAAACTTTTTTTCACCAAATCTTGATGATACTTGGTGGTAATCATCAGTTCACTAAGCCCACTTGGCTGCCAAATTTTCACTCTTCTAGGTTCAAGCGTTCATTTCCAGTAACACTTTGAATTTTTAGGTTTCACTCTGTTTTCTCCTGCATAGATAGCTGTGTTTGGAATTCTAAATCATACACGGTTTGTGCTAGCTCCTTGAAACTTGAAAAATGAAGTAGTTCTAAGTTCTATCTCTATGGTTTGTTTCCTCTTGAAGTACCCCATGCAGAGACTCTCGAAAAACACTTTCGTTTGAAAGGGGTTGCCAAGCTTCCAAAAAACTACTAGTTTGCTGAAATCTCAGCAAACATTTTTTCACCAAATCTTCATGATACTTGGTGGTAATGATCAGTTCACTAATTCCACTTGGCTGCCCAATTTTTATTCTTCTGGGTTGAAGCATTAATTTCCAGTTACAGTGTGAATTTTTAGGTTTCACTCTGTTTTCTCCAACTTAGATAGCTGTGTTTTGAATTCTAAATAAAACACGGTTTGTGCTAGCTCCTTGAAACTTGACCAAATGAAGTAGTTCTAAGTTCTACCTCTATGGTTTGTTTCCTCTTGAAGTACCCCATGCAGAGACTGGCGAAAAACACTTTCATTTGAAAGGGGTTGCCAAGCTTCCAAAAAAACTTCTAGTTTGCTGAATTCTCAGCAAACATTTTTTCACCACATCTTGATGATACTTGGTGGTAATCATCAGTTCA
The DNA here is from genome assembly GCF_048772815.1 of Callospermophilus lateralis. Lineage (NCBI taxonomy): Eukaryota > Metazoa > Chordata > Mammalia > Rodentia > Sciuridae > Callospermophilus > Callospermophilus lateralis. Next base: position 1,693 of record NW_027516938.1, read on the forward strand.
CTAAGTCCACTTGGCTGCCCTATTTTCACTCTTCTAGGTTCAAGCGTTCGTTCCAGTAACACTTTGAATTTTTAGGTTTCACTCGGTTTTCTCCTACATAGATAGCTGTGTTTGGAATTCTAAATCAAACACGGTTTGTGCTAGCTCCTTGAAAGTTGACCAAATGAAGTAGTTCTAAGTTCTATCTCTATGGTTTGTTTCCTCTTGAAGTACCCAATGCAGAGACTGGAGAAAAGCACTTTCGTTTGAAAGGGGTTGCCAACTACCAAAAAACTACTAGTTTGCTGAAATCTCAGCAAACATTGTTTCACCAAATCTTGATGATACTTGGTGGTAATGATCAGTTCACTAAGCCCACTTGGCTTCCCAATTTTCACTCTTCTAGGTTCAAGCGTTCGTTTCCAGTAACACTTTGAATTTTTAGGTTTCACTCGGTTTTCTCCTACATAGATAGCTGTGTTTGGAATTCTAAATCAAACACGGTTTGAGCTAGCTCCTTGAAACTTGACCAAATGAAGTAGTTCTAAGTTCCATCTCTATGGTTTGTTTCCTCTTGAAGTACCCCATGCAGAGACTGGCGAAAAACACTTTCGTTTGAAAGGGGTTGCCAAGCTTCCAAAAAAACTTAGAGTTTGCTGAAATCTCAGCAAACATTTTTTCACCAAATCTTGATGATACTTGGTGGTAATGATCAGTTCACTAAGCCCACTTGGCTGCCCAATTTTTATTCTTCTAGGTTGAAGCATTCGTTTCCAGTAACAGTTTGAATTTTTAGGTTTCACTCTGTTTTCTCCTACATAGATAGCTGTGTTGGAATTCTAAATCAAACACGGTTTGTGCTAGCTCCTTGAAACTTGACCAAATGAAGTAGTTCTAAGTTCTATCTCTATGGTTTCTTTCCTCGTGAAGTACCCCATGCAGAGACTGGAGAAAAGCACTTTTGTTGGAAAGGGGTTGCCAAGCTTCCAAAAAACTACTAGTTTGCTGAAATCTCAGCAAAAATTTTTTCACCAAATCTTGATGATACTTCGGGGTAATGATCAGATCACTAAGCCCACTTGGCTGCCCAATTTTCACTCTTCTAGGTTCAAGCGTTCGTTTCCAGTAACACTTTGAATTTTTAGGTTTCACTCGGTTTTCTCCTACACAGATAGCTGTGTTTGGAATTCTAAATCAAACACGGTTTGTGCTAGCTCCTTGAACTTGACCAAATGAAATAGTTCTAAGTTCTATCTCTATGGTTTGTTTCCTCTTGAAGTACCCCATGCAGAGACTGGCGAAAAGCACTTTCGTTTGAAAGGGGTTGCCAAGCTTCCAAAAAACTACTAGTTTGCTGAAATCTCAGCAAACTTTTTTTCACCAAATCTTGATGATACTTGGTGGTAATCATCAGTTCACTAAGCCCACTTGGCTGCCAAATTTTCACTCTTCTAGGTTCAAGCGTTCATTTCCAGTAACACTTTGAATTTTTAGGTTTCACTCTGTTTTCTCCTGCATAGATAGCTGTGTTTGGAATTCTAAATCATACACGGTTTGTGCTAGCTCCTTGAAACTTGACCAAATGAAGTAGTTCTAAGTTCTATCTCTATGGTTTGTTTCCTCTTGAAGTACCCCATGCAGAGACTCTCGAAAAACACTTTCGTTTGAAAGGGGTTGCCAAGCTTCCAAAAAACTACTAGTTTGCTGAAATCTCAGCAAACATTTTTTCACCAAATCTTGATGATACTTGGTGGTAATGATCAGTTCACTAATTCCACTTGGCTGCCCAATTTTTATTCTTCTGGGTTGAAGCATTAGTTTCCAGTAACAGTGTGAATTTTTAGGTTTCACTCTGTTTTCTCCAACTTAGATAGCTGTGTTTTGAATTCTAAATAAAACACGGTTTGTGCTAGCTCCTTGAAACTTGACCAAATGAAGTAGTTCTAAGTTCTACCTCTATGGTTTGTTTCCTCTTGAAGTACCCCATGCAGAGACTGGCGAAAAACACTTTCGTTTGAAAGGGGTTGCCAAGCTTCCAAAAAAACTTCTAGTTTGCTGAATTCTCAGCAAACATTTTTTCACCACATCTTGATGATACTTGGTGGTAATCATCAGTTCACTAAGTCCACTATGCTGCCCTATTTTCACTCTTCTAGGTTCAAGCGTTCGTTTCCAGTAACACTTTGAATTTTTAGGTTTCACTCGGTTTTCTCCTACATAGATAGCTGTGTTTGGAATTCTAAATCAAACACGGTTTGTGCTAGCTCCTTGAAAGTTGACCAAATGAAGTAGTTCTAAGTTCTATCTCTATGGTTTGTTTCCTCTTGAAGTACCCAATGCAGAGACTGGAGAAAAGCACTTTCGTTTGAAAGGGGTTGCCAACTACCAAAAAACTACTAGTTTGCTGAAATCTCAGCAAACATTGTTTCACCAAATCTTGATGATACTTGGTGGTAATGATCAGTTCACTAAGCCCACTTGGCTTCCCAATTTTCACTCTTCTAGGTTCAAGCGTTCGTTTCCAGTAACACTTTGAATTTTTAGGTTTCACTCGGTTTTCTCCTACATAGATAGCTGTGTTTGGAATTCTAAATCAAACACGGTTTGAGCTAGCTCCTTGAAACTTGACCAAATGAAGTAGTTCTAAGTTCCATCTCTATGGTTTGTTTCCTCTTGAAGTACCCCATGCAGAGACTGGCGAAAAACACTTTCGTTTGAAAGGGGTTGCCAAGCTTCCAAAAAAACTTAGAGTTTGCTGAAATCTCAGCAAACATTTTTTCACCAAATCTTGATGATACTTGGTGGTAATGATCAGTTCACTAAGCCCACTTGGCTGCCCAATTTTTATTCTTCTAGGTTGAAGCATTCGTTTCCAGTAACAGTTTGAATTTTTAGGTTTCACTCTGTTTTCTCCTACATAGATAGCTGTGTTTGGAATTCTAAATCAAACACGGTTTGTGCTAGCTCCTTGAAAGTTGACCAAATGAAGTAGTTCTAAGTTCTATCTCTATGGTTTCTTTCCTCGTGAAGTACCCCATGCAGAGACTGGAGAAAAGCACTTTTGTTGGAAAGGGGTTGCCAAGCTTCCAAAAAACTACTAGTTTGCTGAAATCTCAGCAAAAATTTTTTCACCAAATCTTGATGATACTTGGGGGTAATGATCAGATCACTAAGCCCACTTGGCTGCCCAATTTTCACTCTTCTAGGTTCAAGCGTTCGTTTCCAGTAACACTTTGAATTTTTAGGTTTCACTCGGTTTTCTACTACATAGATAGCTGTGTTTGGAATTCTAAATCAAACACGGTTTGTGCTAGCTCCTTGAACTTGACCAAATGAAATAGTTCTAAGTTCTATCTCTATGGTTTGTTTCCTCTTGAAGTACCCCATGCAGAGACTGGCGAAAAGCACTTTCGTTTGAAAGGGGTTGCCAAGCTTCCAAAAAACTACTAGTTTGCTGAAATCTCAGCAAACTTTTTTTCACCAAATCTTGATGATACTTGGTGGTAATCATCAGTTCACTAAGCCCACTTGGCTGCCAAATTTTCACTCTTCTAGGTTCAAGCGTTCATTTCCAGTAACACTTTGAATTTTTAGGTTTCACTCTGTTTTCTCCTGCATAGATAGCTGTGTTTGGAATTCTAAATCATACACGGTTTGTGCTAGCTCCTTGAAACTTGACCAAATGAAGTAGTTCTAAGTTCTATCTCTATGGTTTGTTTCCTCTTGAAGTACCCCATGCAGAGACTCTCGAAAAACACTTTCGTTTGAAAGGGGTTGCCAAGCTTCCAAAAAACTACTAGTTTGCTGAAATCTCAGCAAACGATTTTTCACCAAATCTTGATGATACTTGGTGGTAATGATCAGTTCACTAATTCCACTTGGCTGCCCAATTTTTATTCTTCTGGGTTGAAGCATTAGTTTCCAGTAACAGTGTGAATTTTTAGGTTTCACTCTGTTTTCTCCATCTTAGATAGCTGTGTTTTGAATTCTAAATAAAACACGGTTTGTGCTAGCTCCTTGAAACTTGACCAAATGAAGCAGTTCTAAGTTCTATCTCTATGGTTTGTTTCCTCTTGAAGTACCCCATGCAGAGACTGGCGAAAAACACTTTCGTTTGAAAGGGGTTGCCAAGCTTCCAAAAAAACTTCTAGTTTGCTGAATTCTCAGCAAACATTTTTTCACCACATCTTGATGATACTTGGTGGTAATCATCAGTTCACTAAGTCCACTTGGCTGCCCTATTTTCACTCTTCTAGGTTCAAGCGTTCGTTTCCAGTAACACTTTGAATTTTTAGGTTTCACTCGGTTTTCTCCTACATAGATAGCTGTATTTGGAATTCTAAATCAAACACGGTTTGTGCTAGCTCCTTGAAACTTGACCAAATGAAGTAGTTCTAAGTTCTATCTCTATGGTTTGTTTCATCTTGAAGTACCCCATGCAGAGACTGGCGAAAAACACTTTCGTTTGAAAGGGGTTGCCAAGCTTCCAAAAAACTACTAGTTTGCTGAAATCTCAGCAAATATTTTTTTCACCAAATCTTGATGATACTTGGTGGTAATGATCAGTTCACTAAGCCCACTTGGCTTCCCAATTTTCACTCTTCTAGGTTCAAGCGTTCGTTTCCAGTAACACTTTGAATTTTTAGGTTTCACTCTGTTTTCTCCTACATAGATAGCTGTGTTTGGAATTCTAAATCAAACACGGTTTGAGCTAGCTCCGTGAAACTTGACCAAATGAAGAAGTTCTAAGTTCTATCTCTATGGTTTGTTTCCTCTTGAAGTACCCCATGCAGAGACTGGCGAAAAACACTTTCGTTGGAAAGGGGTTGCCAAGCTTCAAAAAACTACTAGTTTGCTGATTCTCAGCAAACATTTTTTCACCAAATCTTGATGATACTTGGTGGTAATGATCAGTTCACTAAGCCCACTTGTCTGCCCAATTTTCACTCTTCTAGGTTCAAGCGTTCGTTTCCAGTAACAGTTTGAATTTTTAGGTTTCACTCTGTTTTCTCCTACATAGATAGCTGTGTTTGGAATTCTAAATCAAACACGGTTTGTGCTAGCTCATTGAAAGTTGACCAAATGAAGTAGTTCTAAGTTCTATCTCTATGGTTTGTTTCCTCTTGAAGTACCCAATGCAGAGACTGGAGAAAAGCACTTTCGTTTGAAAGGGGTTGCCAACTACCAAAAAACTACTAGTTTGCTGAAATCTCAGCAAACATTTTTTCACCAAATCTTGATGATACTTGGTGGTAATGATCAGTTCACTAAGCCCACTTGGCTTCCCAATTTTCACTCTTCTAGGTTCAAGCGTTCGTTTCCAGTAACACTTTGAATTTTTAGGTTTCACTCGGTTTTCTCCTACATAGATAGCTGTGTTTGGAATTCTAAATCAAACACGGTTTGAGCTAGCTCCTTGAAACTTGACCAAATGAAGTAGTTCTAAGTTCCATCTCTATGGTTTGTTTCCTCTTGAAGTACCCCATGCAGAGACTGGCGAAAAACACTTTCGTTGGAAAGGGGTTGCCAAGCTTCCAAAAAACTACTAGTTTGCTGAAATCTCAGCAAAGATTTTTACACCAAATCTTGATGATACTTGGTGGTAATGATCAGTTCACTAAGCCCACTTAGCTGCCCAATTTTCACTCTTCTAGGTTCAAGCGTTCGTTTCCAGTAACACTTTGAATTTTTAGGTTTCACTCGGTTTTCTCCTACATAGATAGCTGTGTTTGGAATTCTAAATAAAACACGGTTTGTGCTAGCTCCTTGAAACTTGACCAAATGAAGTAGTTCTAAGTTCTATCTCTATGGTTTGTTTCCTCTTGAAGTACCCCATGCAGAGACTGGCGAAAAACACTTTCGTTTGAAAGGGGTTGACAAGCTTCCAAAAAAACTTAGAGTTTGCTGAAATCTCAGCAAACATTTTTTCACCAAATCTTGATGATACTTGGTGGTAATGATCAGTTCACTAAGCCCACTTGGCTGCCCAATTTTTATTCTTCTAGGTTGAAGCATTCGTTTCCAGTAACAGTTTGAATTTTTAGGTTTCACTCTGTTTTCTCCTTCATAGATAGCTGTGTTTGGAATTCTAAATCAAACACGGTTTGAGCTAACTCCTTGAAACATGACCAAATGAAGTAGTTCTAAGTTCTATCTCTATGGTTTGTTTCCTCTTGAAGTACCCCATGCAGAGACTGGCGAAAAACACTTTCGTTGGAAAGGGGTTACCAAGCTTCCAAAAAACTACTAGTTTGCTGAAATCTCAGCAAACATTTTTTCACCAAATCTTGATGATACTTGGTGGTAATCATCAGTTCACTAAGCCCACTTGGCTGCCCAATTTTCACTCTTCTAGGTTCAAGCGTTCGTTTCCAGTAACACTTTGAATTTTTAGGTTTCACTCTGTTTTCTGCTATATAGATAGAGGTGTTTGAAACTCTAATCAAACACGGTTTGTGCTAGCTCCTTGAAACTTGACCAAATGAAGTAGTTCTAAGTTCTATCTCTATGGTTTGTTTCCTCTTGAAGTACCCCATGCATAGACTGGCGAAAAACACTTTCGTTTGAAAGGGGTAGCCAAGCTTATAAAAAAATTCCAGTTTGCTGAAATCGAAGCAAACATTTTTTCACCAAATCTTGATGATACTTGGTGGTAATGATCAGTTCACTAATCCCACTTGGCTGACCAATTTTTATTCTTCTAGGTTGAAGCATTCGTTTCAAGTAACAGTTTGAATTTTTAGGTTTCACTCTGTTTTCTCCTACATAGATAGCTGTGTTTGGAATTCTAAATCAAACACGGTTTGTGCTAGCTCCTTGAAAGTTGACCAAATGAAGTAGTTCTAAGTTCTATCTCTATGGTTTCTTTCCTCGTGAAGTACCCCATGCAGAGACTGGAGAAAAGCACTTTTGTTGGAAAGGGGTTGCCAAGCTTCCAAAAAACTACTAGTTTGCTGAAATCTCAGCAAAAATTTTTTCACCAAATCTTGATGATACTTGGGGGTAATGAGCAGATCACTAAGCCCACTTGGCTGCCCAATTTTCACTCTTCTAGGTTCAAGCGTTCGTTTCCAGTAACACTTTGAATTTTTAGGTTTCACTCGGTTTTCTCCTACATAGATAGCTGTGTTTGGAATTCTAAATCAAACACGGTTTGTGCTAGCTCCTTGAACTTGACCAAATGAAATAGTTCTAAGTTCTATCTCTATGGTTTGTTTCCTCTTGAAGTACCCCATGCAGAGACTGGCGAAAAGCACTTTCGTTTGAAAGGGGTTGCCAAGCTTCCAAAAAACTACTAGTTTGCTGAAATCTCAGCAAAATTTTTTTCACCAAATCTTGATGATACTTGGTGGTAATCATCAGTTCACTAAGCCCACTTGGCTGCCAAATTTTCACTCTTCTAGGTTCAAGCGTTCATTTCCAGTAACACTTTGAATTTTTAGGTTTCACTCTGTTGTCTCCTGCATAGATAGCTGTGTTTTGAATTCTAAATCATACACGGTTTGTGCTAGCTCCTTGAAACTTGACCAAATGAAGTAGTTCTAAGTTCTATCTCTATGGTTTGTTTCCTCTTGAAGTACCCCATGCAGAGACTCTCGAAAAACACTTTCGTTTGAAAGGGGTTGCCAAGCTTCCAAAAAACTACTAGTTTGCTGAAATCTAAGCAAACATTTTTTCACCAAATCTTGATGATACTTGGTGGTAATGATCAGTTCACTAATTCCACTTGGCTGCCCAATTTTTATTCTTCTGGGTTGAAGCATTAGTTTCCAGTAACAGTGTGAATTTTTAGGTTTCACTCTGTTTTCTCCAACTTAGATAGCTGTGTTTTGAATTCTAAATAAAACACGGTTTGTTCTAGCTCCTTGAAACTTGACCAAATGAAGTAGTTCTAAGTTGTATCTCTATTGTTTGTTTCCTCTTGAAGTACCCCATGCAGAGACTGGCGAAAAACACTTTCGTTTGAAAGGGGTTGCCAAGCTTCCAAAAAAACTTCTAGTTTGCTGAATTCTCAGCAAACATTTTTTCACCACATCTTGATGATACTTGGTGGTAATCATCAGTTCACTAAGTCCACTTGGCTGCCCTATTTTCACTCTTCTAGGTTCAAGCGTTCGTTTCCAGTAACACTTTGAATTTTTAGGTTTCACTCGGTTTTCTCCTACATAGATAGCTGTATTTGGAATTCTAAATCAAACACGGTTTGTGCTAGCTCCTTGAAACTTGACCGAATGAAGTAGTTCTAAGTTCTATCTCTATGGTTTGTTTCATCTTGAAGTACCCCATGCAGAGACTGGCGAAAAACACTTTCGTTGGAAAGGGGTTGCCAAGCTTCCAAAAAACTACTAGTTTGCTGAAATCTCATCAAATATTTTTTTCACCAAATCTTGATGATACTTGGTGGTAATGATCAGTTCACTAAGCCCACTTGGCTTCCCAATTTTCACTCTTCTAGGTTCAAGCGTTCGTTTCCAGTAACACTTTGAATTTTTAGGTTTCACTCGGTTTTCTCCTACATAGATAGCTGTGTTTGGATCTAAATCAAACACGGTTTGAGCTAGCTCCTTGAAACTTGACCAAATGAAGAAGTTCTAAGTTCTATCTCTATGGTTTGTTTCCTCTTGAAGTACCCCATGCAGAGACTGGCGAAAAACACTTTCGTTGGAAAGGGGTTGCCAAGCTTCCAAAAAACTACTAGTTTGCTGAAATCTCAGCAAAGATTTTTTCACCAAATCTTGATGATACTTGGTGGTAATGATCAGTTCACTAAGCCCACTTAGCTGCCCAATTTTCACTCTTCTAGGTTCAAGCGATCGTTTCCAGTAACACTTTGAATTTTTAGGTTTCACTCGGTTTTCTCCTACATAGATAGCTGTGTTTGGAATTCTAAATAAAACACGGTTTGTGCTAGCTCCTTGAAACTTGACCAAATGAAGTAGTTCTAAGTTCTATCTCTATGGTTTGTTTCCTCTTGAAGTACCCCATGCATAGACTGGCGAAAAACACTTTCGTTTGAAAGGGGTAGCCAAGCTTCCAAAAAACTACTAGTTTGCTGAAATCTAAGCAAACATTTTTTCACCAAATCTTGATGATACTTGGTGGTAATGATCAGTTCACTAATCCCACTTGGCTGACCAATTTTTATTCTTCTAGGTTGAAGCATTCGTTTCAAGTAACAGTTTGAATTTTTAGGTTTCACTCTGTTTTCTCCTACATAGATAGCTGTGTTTGGAATTCTAAATCAAACACGGTTTGTGCTAGCTCCTTGAAAGTTGACCAAATGAAGTAGTTCTACGTTCTATCTCTATGGTTTCTTTTCGTGAAGTACCCCATGAAGAGACTGGAGAAAAGCACTTTTGTTGGAAAGGGGTTGCCAAGCTTCCAAAAAACTACTAGTTTGCTGAAATCTCAGCAAAAATTTTTTCACCAAATCTTGATGATACTTGGTGGTAATGATCAGATCACTAAGCCCACTTGGCTGCCCAATTTTCACTCTTCTAGGTTCAAGCGTTCGTTTCCAGTAACACTTTGAATTTTTAGGTTTCACTCTTTTTTCTGCTATATAGATAGAGGTGTTTGAAACTCTAATCAAACACGGTTTGTGCTAGCTCCTTGAAACTTGACCAAATGAAGTAGTTCTAAGTTCTATCTCTATGGTTTGTTTCCTCTTGAAGTACACCATGCAGAGACTGGCGAAAAACACTTTCGTTTGAAAGGGGTTGCCAAGCTTCCAAAAAACTACTAGTTTGCTGAAATCTCAGCAAACATTTTTTCACCAAATCTTGATGATACTTGGTGGTAATGATCAGTTCACTAATTCCACTTTGCTGCCCAATTTTTATTCTTCTGGGTTGAAGCATTAGTTTCCAGTAACAGTGTGAATTTTTAGGTTTCACTCTGTTTTCTCCTACATAGATAGCTGTGTTTTGAATTCTAAATAAAACACGGTTTGTGCTAGCTCCTTGAAACTTGACCAAATGAAGTATTTCTAAGTTCTATCTCTATGGTTTGTTTCCTCTTGAAGTACCCCATGCAGAGACTGGCGAAAAACACTTTCGTTTGAAAGGGGTTGCCAAGCTTCCAAAAAAACTTCTAGTTTGCTGAATTCTCAGCAAACATTTTTTCACCACATCTTGATGATACTTGGTGGTAATCATCAGTTCACTAAGTCCACTTGGCTGCCCTATTTTCACTCTTCTAGGTTCAAGCGTTCGTTTCCAGTAACACTTTGAATTTTTAGGTTTCACTCGGTTTTCTCCTACATAGATAGCTGTATTTGGAATTCTAAATCAAACACGGTTTGTGCTAGCTCCTTGAAACCTGACCAAATGAATTAGTTCTAAGTTCTATCTCTATGGTTTGTTTCCTCTTGAAGTACCCCATGCAGAGACTGGCAGAAAACACTTTTGTTTTAAAGGGGTTGCCAAGCTTCCAAAAAACTACTAGTTTGCTGAAATCTCAGCAAACATTTTTTTCACCAAATCTTGATGATACTTGGTGGTAATGATCAGTTCACTAAGCCCACTTGGCTTCCCAATTTTCACTTTTCTAGGTTCAAGCGTTCGTTTCCAGTAACACTTTGAATTTTTAGGTTTCACTCTGTTTTCTCCTACATAGATAGCTGTGTTTGGAATTCTAAATCAAACACGGTTTGAGCTAGCTCCTTGAAACTTGACCAAATGAAGAAGTTCTAAGTTCTATCTCTATGGTTTGTTTCCTCTTGAAGTACCCCATGCAGAGACTGGCGAAAAACACTTTCGTTGGAAAGGGTTTGCCAAGCTTCAAAAAAACTACTAGTTTGCTGAAATCTCAGCAAACATTTTTTCACCAAATCTTGATGATACTTGGTGGTAATGATCAGTTCACTAAGCCCACTTGGCTGCCCAATTTTCACTCTTCTAGGTTCAAGCGTTCGTTTCCAGTAACACTTTGAATTTTTAAGTTTCACTCTGTTTTCTGCTATATAGATAGAGGTGTTTGAAACTCTAATCAAACACGGTTTGTGCTAGCTCCTTAAAACTTGACCAAATGAAGTAGTTCTAAGTTCTATCTCTATGGTTTGTTTCCTCTTGAAGTACCCAATGCTTTGACTGGCGAAAAACACTTTCGTTTGAAAGGGGTAGCCTGCTTCCAAAAAACTACTAGTTTGCTGAAATCTCAGCAAACATTTTTTAACCAAATCTTGATGATACTTGGTGGTAATGATCAGTTAACTAATCCCACTTGGCTGCCCAATTTTTATTCTTCTAGGTTGAAGCACTCGTTTCCAGTAACAGTTTGAATTTTTAGGTTTCACTCTGTTTTCTCCTACATAGATAGCTGTGTTTGGAATTCTAAATCAAACACGGTTTGTGCTAGCTCCTTGAAAGTTGACCAAATGAAGTAGTTCTAAGTTCTATCTCTATGGTTTGTTTCCTCTTGAAGTACCCAATGCAGAGACTGGAGAAAAGCACTTTCGTTTGAAAGGGGTTGCCAACTACCAAAAAACTACTAGTTTGCTGAAATCTCAGCAAACATTTTTTCACCAAATCTTGATGATACTTGGTGGTAATGATCAGTTCACTAAGCCCACTTGGCTTCCCAATTTTCACTCTTCTAGGTTCAAGCGTTCGTTTCCAGTAACACTTTGAATTTTTAGGTTTCACTCGGTTTTCTCCTACATAGATAGCTGTGTTTGGAATTCTAAATCAAACACGGTTTGAGCTAGCTCCTTGAAACTTGACCAAATGAAGTAGTTCTATGTTCCATCTCTATGGTTTGTTTCCTCTTGAAGTACCCCATGCAGAGACTGGCGAAAAACACTTTCGTTTGAAAGGGGTTGCCAAGCTTCCAAAAAAACTTAGAGTTTGCTGAAATCTCAGCAAACATTTTTTCACCAAATCTTGATGATACTTGGTGGTAATGATCAGTTCACTAAGCCCACTTGGCTGCCCAATTTTTATTCTTCTAGGTTGAAGCATTCATTTCCAGTAACAGTTTGAATTTTTAGGTTTCACTCTGTTTTCTCCTACATAGATAGCTGTGTTTGGAATTCTAAATCAAACACGGTTTGTGCTAGCTCCTTGAAAGTTGACCAAATGAAGTAGTTCTAAGTTCTATCTCTATGGTTTCTTTCCTCGTGAAGTACCCCATGCAGAGACTGGAGAAAAGCACTTTTGTTGGAAAGGGGTTGCCAAGCTTCCAAAAAACTACTAGTTTGCTGAAATCTCAGCAAAAATTTTTTCACCAAATCTTGATGATACTTGGGGGTAATGATCAGATCACTAAGCCCACTTGGCTGCCCAATTTTCACTCTTCTAGGTTCAAGCGTTCGTTTCCAGTAACACTTTGAATTTTTAGGTTTCACTCGGTTTTCTCCTACATAGATAGCTGTGTTTGGAATTCTAAATCAAACACGGTTTGTGCTAGCTCCTTGAACTTGACCAAATGAAATAGTTCTAAGTTCTATCTCTATGGTTTGTTTCCTCTTGAAGTACCCCATGCAGAGACTGGCGAAAAGCACTTTCGTTTGAAAGGGGTTGCCAAGCTTCCAAAAAACTACTAGTTTGCTGAAATCTCAGCAAACTTTTTTTCACCAAATCTTGATGATACTTGGTGGTAATCATCAGTTCACTAAGCCCACTTGGCTGCCAAATTTTCACTCTTCTAGGTTCAAGCGTTCATTTCCAGTAACACTTTGAATTTTTAGGTTTCACTCTGTTTTCTCCTGCATAGATAGCTGTGTTTGGAATTCTAAATCATACACGGTTTGTGCTAGCTCCTTGAAACTTGACCAAATGAAGTAGTTCTAAGTTCTATCTCTATGGTTTGTTTCCTCTTGAAGTACCCCATGCAGAGACTCTCGAAAAACACTTTCGTTTGAAAGGGGTTGCCAAGCTTCCAAAAAACTACTAGTTTGCTGAAATCTCAGCAAACATTTTTTCACCAAATCTTGATGATACTTGGTGGTAATGATCAGTTCACTAATTCCACTTGGCTGCCCAATTTTTATTCTTCTGGGTTGAAGCATTAGTTTCCAGTAACAGTGTGAATTTTTAGGTTTCACTCTGTTTTCTCCAACTTAGATAGCTGTGTTTTGAATTCTAAATAAAACACGGTTTGTGCTAGCTCCTTGAAACTTGACCAAATGAAGTAGTTCTAAGTTCTATCTCTATGGTTTGTTTCCTCTTGAAGTACCCCATGCAGAGACTGGCGAAAAACACTTTCGTTTGAAAGGGGTTGCCAAGCTTCCAAAAAAACTTCTAGTTTGCTGAATTCTCAGCAAACATTTTTTCACCACATCTTGATGATACTTGGTGGTAATCATCAGTTCACTAAATCCACTTGGCTGCCCTATTTTCACTCTTCTAGGTTCAAGCGTTCGTTTCCAGTAACACTTTGAATTTTTAGGTTTCACTCGGTTTTCTCCTACATAGATAGCTGTATTTGGAATTCTAAATCAAACACGGTTTGTGCTAGCTCCTTGAAACTTGACCAAATGAAGTAGTTCTAAGTTCTATCTCTATGGTTTGTTTCATCTTGAAGTACCCCATGCAGAGACTGGCGAAAAACACTTTCGTTTGAAAGGGGTTGCCAAGCTTCCAAAAAACTACTAGTTTGCTGAAATCTCAGCAAATATTTTTTTCACCAAATCTTGATGATACTTGGTGGTAATGATCAGTTCACTAAGCCCACTTGGCTTCCCAATTTTCACTCTTCTAGGTTCAAGCGTTCGTTTCCAGTAACACTTTGAATTTTTAGGTTTCACTCTGTTTTCTCCTACATAGATAGCTGTGTTTGGAATTCTAAATCAAACACGGTTTGAGCTAGCTCCGTGAAACTTGACCAAATGAAGAAGTTCTAAGTTCTATCTCTATGGTTTGTTTCCTCTTGAAGTACCCCATGCAGAGACTGGCGAAAAACACTTTCGTTGGAAAGGGGTTGCCAAGCTTCAAAAAAACTACTAGTTTGCTGAAATCTCAGCAAACATTTTTTCACCAAATCTTGATGATACTTGGTGGTAATGATCAGTTCACTAAGCCCACTTGTCTGCCCAATTTTCACTCTTCTAGGTTCAAGCGTTCGTTTCCAGTAACAGTTTGAATTTTTAGGTTTCACTCTGTTTTCTCCTACATAGATAGCTGTGTTTGGAATTCTAAATCAAACACGGTTTGTGCTAGCTCATTGAAAGTTGACCAAATGAAGTAGTTCTAAGTTCTATCTCTATGGTTTGTTTCCTCTTGAAGTACCCAATGCAGAGACTGGAGAAAAGCACTTTCGTTTGAAAGGGGTTGCCAACTACCAAAAAACTACTAGTTTGCTGAAATCTCAGCAAACATTTTTTCACCAAATCTTGATGATACTTGGTGGTAATGATCAGTTCACTAAGCCCACTTGGCTTCCCAATTTTCACTCTTCTAGGTTCAAGCGTTCGTTTCCAGTACCACTTTGAATTTTTAGGTTTCACTCGGTTTTCTCCTACATAGATAGCTGTGTTTGGAATTCTAAATCAAACACGGTTTGAGCTAGCTCCTTGAAACTTGACCAAATGAAGTAGTTCTAAGTTCCATCTCTATGGTTTGTTTCCTCTTGAAGTACCCCATGCAGAGACTGGCGAAAAACACTTTCGTTGGAAAGGGGTTGCCAAGCTTCCAAAAAACTACTAGTTTGCTGAAATCTCAGCAAAGATTTTTTCACCAAATCTTGATGATACTTGGTGGTAATGATCAGTTCACTAAGCCCACTTAGCTGCCCAATTTTCACTCTTCTAGGTTCAAGCGTTCGTTTCCAGTAACACTTTGAATTTTTAGGTTTCACTCGGTTTTCTCCTACATAGATAGCTGTGTTTGGAATTCTAAATAAAACACGGTTTGTGCTAGCTCCTTGAAACTTGACCAAATGAAGTAGTTCTAAGTTCTATCTCTATGGTTTGTTTCCTCTTGAAGTACCCCATGCAGAGACTGGCGAAAAACACTTTCGTTTGAAAGGGGTTGACAAGCTTCCAAAAAAACTTAGAGTTTGCTGAAATCTCAGCAAACATTTTTTCACCAAATCTTGATGATACTTGGTGGTAATGATCAGTTCACTAAGCCCACTTGGCTGCCCAATTTTTATTCTTCTAGGTTGAAGCATTCGTTTCCAGTAACAGTTTGAATTTTTAGGTTTCACTCTGTTTTCTCCTTCATAGATAGCTGTGTTTGGAATTCTAAATCAAACACGGTTTGAGCTAACTCCTTGAAACATGACCAAATGAAGTAGTTCTAAGTTCTATCTCTATGGTTTGTTTCCTCTTGAAGTACCCCATGCAGAGACTGGCGAAAAACACTTTCGTTGGAAAGGGGTTACCAAGCTTCCAAAAAACTACTAGTTTGCTGAAATCTCAGCAAACATTTTTTCACCAAATCTTGATGATACTTGGTGGTAATCATCAGTTCACTAAGCCCACTTGGCTGCCCAATTTTCACTCTTCTAGGTTCAAGCGTTCGTTTCCAGTAACACTTTGAATTTTTAGGTTTCACTCTGTTTTCTGCTATATAGATAGAGGTGTTTGAAACTCTAATCAAACACGGTTTGTGCTAGCTCCTTGAAACTTGACCAAATGAAGTAGTTCTAAGTTCTATCTCTATGGTTTGTTTCCTCTTGAAGTACCCCATGCATAGACTGGCGAAAAACACTTTCGTTTGAAAGGGGTAGCCAAGCTTCCAAAAAACTACTAGTTTGCTGAAATCGAAGCAAACATTTTTTCACCAAATCTTGATGATACTTGGTGGTAATGATCAGTTCACTAATCCCACTTGGCTGACCAATTTTTATTCTTCTAGGTTGAAGCATTCGTTTCAAGTAACAGTTTGAATTTTTAGGTTTCACTCTGTTTTCTCCTACATAGATAGCTGTGTTTGGAATTCTAAATCAAACACGGTTTGTGCTAGCTCCTTGAAAGTTGACCAAATGAAGTAGTTCTAAGTTCTATCTCTATGGTTTCTTTCCTCGTGAAGTACCCCATGCAGAGACTGGAGAAAAGCACTTTTGTTGGAAAGGGGTTGCCAAGCTTCCAAAAAACTACTAGTTTGCTGAAATCTCAGCAAAAATTTTTTCACCAAATCTTGATGATACTTGGTGGTAATGATCAGATCACTAAGCCCACTTGGCTGCCCAATTTTCACTCTTCTAGGTTCAAGCGTTCGTTTCCAGTAACACTTTGAATTTTTAGGTTTCACTCTTTTTTCTGCTATATAGATAGAGGTGTTTGAAACTCTAATCAAACACGGTTTGTGCTAGCTCCTTGAAACTTGACCAAATGAAGTAGTTCTAAGTTCTATCTCTATGGTTTGTTTCCTCTTGAAGTACCCCATGCAGAGACTGGCGAAAAACACTTTCGTTTGAAAGGGGTTGCCAAGCTTCCAAAAAACTACTAGTTTGCTGAAATCGCAGCAAACATTTTTTCACCAAATCTTGATGATACTTGGTGGTAATGATCAGTTCACTAAGCCCACTTGGCTTCCCAATTTTCACTCTTCTAGGTTCAAGCGTTCGTTTCCAGTAACACTTTGAATTTTCAGGTTTCACTCTGTTTTCTCCTACATAGATAGCTGTGTTTGGAATTCTAAATCAAACACGGTTTGAGCTAGCTCCTTGAAACTTGACCAAATGAAGTAGTTCTAAGTTCTATCTCTATGGTTTGTTTCCTCTTGAAGTACCCCATGCATAGACTGGCGAAAAACACTTTCGTTTGAAAGGGGTAGCCAAGCTTCCAAAAAACTACTAGTTTGCTGAAATCTCAGCAAAAATTTTTTCATCAAATCTTGATGATACTTGGTGGTAATGATCAGTTCACTAAGCCCACTTGGCTGCCCAATTTTCACTCTTCTAGGTTCAAGTTTCGTTTCCAGTAACACTTTGAATTTTTAGGTTTCACTCGGTTTTCTCCTACATAGATAGCTGTGTTTGGAATTCTAAATCAAACACGGTTTGTGCTAGCTCCTTGAAACTTGACCAAATGAAGTAGTTCTAAGTTCTATCTCTATGGTTTGTTTCCTCTTGAAGTACCCCATGCAGAGACTGGCGAAAAGCACTTTCGTTTGAAAGGGGTTGCCAAGCTTCCAAAAAACTACTAGTTTGCTGAAATCTCAGCAAATATTTTCTCACCAAATCTTGATGATACTTGGTAGTAATCATCAGTTCACTAAGCCCACTTGGCTGCCCAATTTTCACTCTTCTAGGTTCAAGCGTTCGTTTCCAGTAACACTTTGAATTTTTAGGTTTCACTCTGTTTTCTCCTGCATAGATAGCTGTGTTTGGAATTCTAAATCAAACACGGTTTAAGCTAGCTCCTTGAAACTTGACCAAATGAAGTAGTTCTAAGTTCTATCTCTATGGTTTGTTTCCTCTTGATGTACCCCATGCAGAGACTGGCGAAAAACACTTTCGTTGGAAAGGGGTTGCCAAGCTTCCAAAAAACTACTAGTTTGCTGAAATCTCAGCAAACATTTTTTCACCAAATCTTGATGATACTTGGTGGTAATGATCAGTTCACTAAGCCCACTTGGCTTCCCAATTTTCACTCTTCTAGATTCAAGCGTTCGTTTCCAGTACCACTTTGAATTTTTAGGTTTCACTCGGTTTCTCCTACATAGATAGCTGTGTTTGGAATTCTAAATCAAACACGGTTTGAGCTAGCTCCTTGAAACTTGACCAAATGAAGTAGTTCTAAGTTCCATCTCTATGGTTTGTTTCCTCTTGAAGTACCCCATGCAGAGACTGGCGAAAAACACTTTCGTTGGAAAGGGGTTGCCAAGCTTCCAAAAAACTACTAGTTTGCTGAAATCTCAGCAAAGATTTTTTCACCAAATCTTGATGATACTTGGTGGTAATGATCAGTTCACTAAGCCCACTTAGCTGCCCAATTTTCACTCTTCTAGGTTCAAGCGTTCGTTTCCAGTAACACTTTGAATTTTTAGGTTTCACTCGGTTTTCTCCTACATAGATAGCTGTGTTTGGAATTCTAAATCAAACACGGTTTGAGCTAGCTCCTTGAAACTTGACCAAATGAAGTAGTTCTAAGTTCTATCTCTATGGTTTGTTTCCTCTTGAAGTACCCCATGCATAGACTGGCGAAAAACACTTTCGTTTGAAAGGGGTAGCCAAGCTTCCAAAAAACTACTAGTTTGCTGAAATCTCAGCAAAAATTTTTTCATCAAATCTTGATGATACTTGGTGGTAATGATCAGTTCACTAAGCCCACTTGGCTGCCCAATTTTCACTCTTCTAGGTTCAAGTTTCGTTTCCAGTAACACTTTGAATTTTTAGGTTTCACTCGGTTTTCTCCTACATAGATAGCTGTGTTTGGAATTCTAAATCAAACACGGTTTGTGCTAGCTCCTTGAAACTTGACCAAATGAAGTAGTTCTAAGTTCTATCTCTATGGTTTGTTTCCTCTTGAAGTACCCCATGCAGAGACTGGCGAAAAGCACTTTCGTTTGAAAGGGGTTGCCAAGCTTCCAAAAAACTACTAGTTTGCTGAAATCTCAGCAAATATTTTCTCACCAAATCTTGATGATACTTGGTAGTAATCATCAGTTCACTAAGCCCACTTGGCTGCCCAATTTTCACTCTTCTAGGTTCAAGCGTTCGTTTCCAGTAACACTTTGAATTTTTAGGTTTCACTCTGTTTTCTCCTGCATAGATAGCTGTGTTTGGAATTCTAAATCAAACACGGTTTAAGCTAGCTCCTTGAAACTTGACCAAATGAAGTAGTTCTAAGTTCTATCTCTATGGTTTGTTTCCTCTTGATGTACCCCATGCAGAGACTGGCGAAAAACACTTTCGTTGGAAAGGGGTTGCCAAGCTTCCAAAAAACTACTAGTTTGCTGAAATCTCAGCAAACATTTTTTCACCAAATCTTGATGATACTTGGTGGTAATGATCAGTTCACTAAGCCCACTTGGCTTCCCAATTTTCACTCTTCTAGGTTCAAGCGTTCGTTTCCAGTAACACTTTGAATTTTTAGGTTTCACTCTGTTTTCTCCTACATAGATAGCTGTGTTTGGAATTCTAAATCAAACACGGTTTGAGCTAGCTCCTTGAAACTTGACCAAATGAAGTAGTTCTAAGTTCTATCTCTATGGTTTGTTTCCTCTTGAAGTACCCAATGCAGAGACTGGCGAAAAGCACTTTCGTTTGAAAGGGGTTGCCAAGCTACCAAAAATCTACTAGTTTGCTGAAATCTCAGCAAACATTTTTTCACCAAATCTTGATGATACTTGGTGGTAATGATCACTTCACTAAACCCACTTGGCTGCCAAATTTTCACTCTTCTAGGTTCAAGCGTTCGTTTCCAGTAACACTTTGAATTTTTAGTTTTCACTCGGTTTTCTCCTACATAGATAGCTGTGTTTGGAATTCTAAATCAAACACGGTTTGTGCTAGCTCCTTGAAACTTGACCAAATGAAGTAGTTCTAAGTTCTATCTCTATGGTTTGTTTCCTCTTGAAGTACCCCATGCAGAGACCGGCGAAAAACACTTTCGTTTGAAAGGGGTTGCCAAGCTTCCAAAAAAACTTCGAGTTTGCTGAAATCTCAGCAAACATTTTTTCACCAAATCTTGATGATACTTGGTGGTAATGATCAGTTCACTAAGCCCACTTGGCTGCCCAATTTTTATTCTTCTAGGTTGAAGCATTCGTTTCCAGTAACAGTTTGAATTTTTAGGTTTCACTCTGTTTACTCCTGCATAGATAGCTGTGTTTGGAATTCTAAATCAAACACGGTTTAAGCTAGCTCCTTGAAACTTGACCAAATGAAGTAGTTCTAAGTTCTATCTCTATGGTTTGTTTCCTCTTGAAGTACTCCATGCAGAGACTGGCGAAAAATACTTTCGTTGGAAAGGGGTTGCCAAGCTTCCAAAAAACTACTAGTTTGCTGAAATCTCAGCAAACATTTTTTCACCAAATCTTGATGATACTTGGTGGTAATGATCAGTTCACTAAGCAAACTTGGCTGCCCAATTTTCACTCTTTTAGGTTCAAGCGTTCGTTTCCAGTAACACTTTGAATTTTTAGGTTTCACTCTGTTTTCTGCTATATAGATAGCTGTGTTTGGAATTCTAAATCAAACACGGTTTGAGCTAGCTCCTTGAAACTTGACCAAATGAAGTAGTTCTAAGTTCTATCTCTATGGTTTGTTTCCTCTTGAAGTACCCCATGCAGAGACTGGCGAAAAACACTTTCGTTTGAAAGGGGTAGCCAAGCTTCCAAAAAACTACTAGTTTGCTGAAATCGAAGCAAACATTTTTTCACCAAATCTTGATGATACTTGGTGGTAATGATCAGTTCACTAATCCCACTTGGCTGACCAATTTTTATTCTTCTAGGTTGAAGCATTCGTTTCAAGTAACAGTTTGAATTTTTAGGTTTCACTCTGTTTTCTCCTACATAGATAGCTGTGTTTGGAATTCTAAATCAAACACGGTTTGTGCTAGCTCCTTGAAAGTTGACCAAATGAAGTAGTTCTAAGTTCTATCTCTATGGTTTCTTTCCTCGTGAAGTACCCCATGCAGAGACTGGAGAAAAGCACTTTTGTTGGAAAGGGGTTGCCAAGCTTCCAAAAAACTACTAGTTTGCTGAAATCTCAGCAAAAATTTTTTCACCAAATCTTGATGATACTTGGTGGTAATGATCAGATCACTAAGCCCACTTGGCTGCCCAATTTTCACTCTTCTAGGTTCAAGCGTTCGTTTCCAGTAACACTTTGAATTTTTAGGTTTCACTCTTTTTTCTGCTATATAGATAGAGGTGTTTGAAACTCTAATCAAACACGGTTTGTGCTAGCTCCTTGAAACTTGACCAAATGAAGTAGTTCTAAGTTCTATCTCTATGGTTTGTTTCCTCTTGAAGTACCCCATGCAGAGACTGGCGAAAAACACATGCGTTTGAAAGGGGTTGCCAAGCTTCCAAAAAACTACTAGTTTGCTGAAATCGCAGCAAACATTTTTTCACCAAATCTTGATGATACTTGGTGGTAATGATCAGTTCACTAAGCCCACTTGGCTTCCCAATTTTCACTCTTCTGGGTTCAAGCGTTCGTTTCCAGTAACACTTTGAATTTTCAGGTTTCACTCTGTTTTCTCCTACATAGATAGCTGTGTTTGGAATTCTAAATCAAACACGGTTTGAGCTAGCTCCTTGAAACTTGACCAAATGAAGTAGTTCTAAGTTCTATCTCTTTGGTTTGTTTCCTCTTGAAGGACCCCATGCAGAGACTGGCGAAAAACACTTTCGTTGGAAAGGGGTTGCCAAGCTTCCAAAAAACTACTAGTTTGCTGAAATCTCAGCAAACCTTTTTTCATCAAATCTTGATGATACTTGGTGGTAATGATCAGTTCACTAAGCCCACTTGGCTGCCCAATTTTCACTCTTCTAGGTTCAAGTTTCGTTTCCAGTAACACTTTGAATTTTTAGGTTTCACTCGGTTTTCTCCTACATAGATAGCTGTGTTTGGAATTCTAAATCAAACACGGTTTGTGCTAGCTCCTTGAAACTTGACCAAATGAAGTAGTTCTAAGTTCTATCTCTATGGTTTGTTTCCTCTTGAAGTACCCCATGCAGAGACTGGCGAAAAACACTTTCGTTTGAAAGGGGTTGCCAAGCTTCCAAAAAACTACTAGTTTGCTGAAATCTCATCAAATATTTTCTCACCAAATCTTGATGATACTTGGTAGTAATCATCAGTTCACTAAGCCCACTTGGCTGCCCAATTTTCACTCTTCTAGGTTCAAGCGTTCGTTTCCAGTAACACTTTGAATTTTTAGGTTTCACTCTGTTTTCTCCTGCATAGATAGCTGTGTTTGGAATTCTAAATCAAACACGGTTTAAGCTAGCTCCTTGAAACTTGACCAAATGAAGTAGTTCTAAGTTCTATCTCTATGGTTTGTTTCCTCTTGATGTACCCCATGCAGAGACTGGCGAAAAACACTTTCGTTGGAAAGGGGTTGCCAAGCTTCCAAAAAACTACTAGTTTGCTGAAATCTCAGCAAACATTTTTTCACCAAATCTTGATGATACTTGGTGGTAATGATCAGTTCACTAAGCCCACTTGGCTTCCCAATTTTCACTCTTCTAGGTTCAAGCGTTCGTTTCCAGTAACACTTTGAATTTTTAGGTTTCACTCTGTTTTCTCCTACATAGATAGCTGTGTTTGGAATTCTAAATCAAACACGGTTTGAGCTAGCTCCTTGAAACTTGACCAAATGAAGTAGTTCTAAGTTCTATCTCTATGGTTTGTTTCCTCTTGAAGTACCCAATGCAGAGACTGGCGAAAAGCACTTTCGTTTGAAAGGGGTTGCCAAGCTACCAAAAATCTACTAGTTTGCTGAAATCTCAGCAAACATTTTTTCACCAAATCTTGATGATACTTGGTGGTAATGATGACTTCACTAAACCCACTTGGCTGCCAAATTTTCACTCTTCTAGGTTCAAGCGTTCGTTTCCAGTAACACTTTGAATTTTTAGGTTTCACTCGGTTTTCTCCTACATAGATAGCTGTGTTTGGAATTCTAAATCAAACACGGTTTGTGCTAGCTCCTTGAAACTTGACCAAATGAAGTAGTTCTAAGTTCTATCTCTATGGTTTGTTTCCTCTTGAAGTACCCCATGCAGAGACCGGCGAAAAACACTTTCGTTTGAAAGGGGTTGCCAAGCTTCCAAAAAAACTTCGAGTTTGCTGAAATCTCAGCAAACATTTTTTCACCAAATCTTGATGATACTTGGTGGTAATGATCAGTTCACTAAGCCCACTTGGCTGCCCAATTTTCACTCTTCTAGGTTCAAGCGTTCGTTTCCAGTAACACTTTGAATTTTTAGGTTTCACTCTGTTTTCTCCTGCATAGATAGCTGTGTTTGGAATTCTAAATCAAACACGGTTTAAGCTAGCTCCTTGAAACTTGACCAAATGAAGTAGTTCTAAGTTCTATCTCTATGGTTTGTTTCCTCTTGATGTACCCCATGCAGAGACTGGCGAAAAACACTTTCGTTGGAAAGGGGTTGCCAAGCTTCCAAAAAACTACTAGTTTGCTGAAATCTCAGCAAACATTTTTTCACCAAATCTTGATGATACTTGGTGGTAATGATCAGTTCACTAAGCCCACTTGGCTTCCCAATTTTCACTCTTCTAGATTCAAGCGTTCGTTTCCAGTACCACTTTGAATTTTTAGGTTTCACTCGGTTTTCTCCTACATAGATAGCTGTGTTTGGAATTCTAAATCAAACACGGTTTGAGCTAGCTCCTTGAAACTTGACCAAATGAAGTAGTTCTAAGTTCCATCTCTATGGTTTGTTTCCTCTTGAAGTACCCCATGCAGAGACTGGCGAAAAACACTTTCGTTGGAAAGGGGTTGCCAAGCTTCCAAAAAACTACTAGTTTGCTGAAATCTCAGCAAAGATTTTTTCACCAAATCTTGATGATACTTGGTGGTAATGATCAGTTCACTAAGCCCACTTAGCTGCCCAATTTTCACTCTTCTAGGTTCAAGCGTTCGTTTCCAGTAACACTTTGAATTTTTAGGTTTCACTCGGTTTTCTCCTACATAGATAGCTGTGTTTGGAATTCTAAATCAAACACGGTTTGAGCTAGCTCCTTGAAACTTGACCAAATGAAGTAGTTCTAAGTTCTATCTCTATGGTTTGTTTCCTCTTGAAGTACCCCATGCATAGACTGGCGAAAAACACTTTCGTTTGAAAGGGGTAGCCAAGCTTCCAAAAAACTACTAGTTTGCTGAAATCTCAGCAAAAATTTTTTCATCAAATCTTGATGATACTTGGTGGTAATGATCAGTTCACTAAGCCCACTTGGCTGCCCAATTTTCACTCTTCTAGGTTCAAGTTTCGTTTCCAGTAACACTTTGAATTTTTAGGTTTCACTCGGTTTTCTCCTACATAGATAGCTGTGTTTGGAATTCTAAATCAAACACGGTTTGTGCTAGCTCCTTGAAACTTGACCAAATGAAGTAGTTCTAAGTTCTATCTCTATGGTTTGTTTCCTCTTGAAGTACCCCATGCAGAGACTGGCGAAAAGCACTTTCGTTTGAAAGGGGTTGCCAAGCTTCCAAAAAACTACTAGTTTGCTGAAATCTCAGCAAATATTTTCTCACCAAATCTTGATGATACTTGGTAGTAATCATCAGTTCACTAAGCCCACTTGGCTGCCCAATTTTCACTCTTCTAGGTTCAAGCGTTCGTTTCCAGTAACACTTTGAATTTTTAGGTTTCACTCTGTTTTCTCCTGCATAGATAGCTGTGTTTGGAATTCTAAATCAAACACGGTTTAAGCTAGCTCCTTGAAACTTGACCAAATGAAGTAGTTCTAAGTTCTATCTCTATGGTTTGTTTCCTCTTGATGTACCCCATGCAGAGACTGGCGAAAAACACTTTCGTTGGAAAGGGGTTGCCAAGCTTCCAAAAAACTACTAGTTTGCTGAAATCTCAGCAAACATTTTTTCACCAAATCTTGATGATACTTGGTGGTAATGATCAGTTCACTAAGCCCACTTGGCTTCCCAATTTTCACTCTTCTAGGTTCAAGCGTTCGTTTCCAGTAACACTTTGAATTTTTAGGTTTCACTCTGTTTTCTCCTACATAGATAGCTGTGTTTGGAATTCTAAATCAAACACGGTTTGAGCTAGCTCCTTGAAACTTGACCAAATGAAGTAGTTCTAAGTTCTATCTCTATGGTTTGTTTCCTCTTGAAGTACCCAATGCAGAGACTGGCGAAAAGCACTTTCGTTTGAAAGGGGTTGCCAAGCTACCAAAAATCTACTAGTTTGCTGAAATCTCAGCAAACATTTTTTCACCAAATCTTGATGATACTTGGTGGTAATGATCACTTCACTAAACCCACTTGGCTGCCAAATTTTCACTCTTCTAGGTTCAAGCGTTCGTTTCCAGTAACACTTTGAATTTTTAGTTTTCACTCGGTTTTCTCCTACATAGATAGCTGTGTTTGGAATTCTAAATCAAACACGGTTTGTGCTAGCTCCTTGAAACTTGACCAAATGAAGTAGTTCTAAGTTCTATCTCTATGGTTTGTTTCCTCTTGAAGTACCCCATGCAGAGACCGGCGAAAAACACTTTCGTTTGAAAGGGGTTGCCAAGCTTCCAAAAAAACTTCGAGTTTGCTGAAATCTCAGCAAACATTTTTTCACCAAATCTTGATGATACTTGGTGGTAATGATCAGTTCACTAAGCCCACTTGGCTGCCCAATTTTTATTCTTCTAGGTTGAAGCATTCGTTTCCAGTAACAGTTTGAATTTTTAGGTTTCACTCTGTTTACTCCTGCATAGATAGCTGTGTTTGGAATTCTAAATCAAACACGGTTTAAGCTAGCTCCTTGAAACTTGACCAAATGAAGTAGTTCTAAGTTCTATCTCTATGGTTTGTTTCCTCTTGAAGTACTCCATGCAGAGACTGGCGAAAAATACTTTCGTTGGAAAGGGGTTGCCAAGCTTCCAAAAAACTACTAGTTTGCTGAAATCTCAGCAAACATTTTTTCACCAAATCTTGATGATACTTGGTGGTAATGATCAGTTCACTAAGCAAACTTGGCTGCCCAATTTTCACTCTTTTAGGTTCAAGCGTTCGTTTCCAGTAACACTTTGAATTTTTAGGTTTCACTCTGTTTTCTGCTATATAGATAGCTGTGTTTGGAATTCTAAATCAAACACGGTTTGAGCTAGCTCCTTGAAACTTGACCAAATGAAGTAGTTCTAAGTTCTATCTCTATGGTTTGTTTCCTCTTGAAGTACCCCATGCAGAGACTGGCGAAAAACACTTTCGTTTGAAAGGGGTAGCCAAGCTTCCAAAAAACTACTAGTTTGCTGAAATCGAAGCAAACATTTTTTCACCAAATCTTGATGATACTTGGTGGTAATGATCAGTTCACTAATCCCACTTGGCTGACCAATTTTTATTCTTCTAGGTTGAAGCATTCGTTTCAAGTAACAGTTTGAATTTTTAGGTTTCACTCTGTTTTCTCCTACATAGATAGCTGTGTTTGGAATTCTAAATCAAACACGGTTTGTGCTAGCTCCTTGAAAGTTGACCAAATGAAGTAGTTCTAAGTTCTATCTCTATGGTTTCTTTCCTCGTGAAGTACCCCATGCAGAGACTGGAGAAAAGCACTTTTGTTGGAAAGGGGTTGCCAAGCTTCCAAAAAACTACTAGTTTGCTGAAATCTCAGCAAAAATTTTTTCACCAAATCTTGATGATACTTGGTGGTAATGATCAGATCACTAAGCCCACTTGGCTGCCCAATTTTCACTCTTCTAGGTTCAAGCGTTCGTTTCCAGTAACACTTTGAATTTTTAGGTTTCACTCTTTTTTCTGCTATATAGATAGAGGTGTTTGAAACTCTAATCAAACACGGTTTGTGCTAGCTCCTTGAAACTTGACCAAATGAAGTAGTTCTAAGTTCTATCTCTATGGTTTGTTTCCTCTTGAAGTACCCCATGCAGAGACTGGCGAAAAACACATGCGTTTGAAAGGGGTTGCCAAGCTTCCAAAAAACTACTAGTTTGCTGAAATCGCAGCAAACATTTTTTCACCAAATCTTGATGATACTTGGTGGTAATGATCAGTTCACTAAGCCCACTTGGCTTCCCAATTTTCACTCTTCTGGGTTCAAGCGTTCGTTTCCAGTAACACTTTGAATTTTCAGGTTTCACTCTGTTTTCTCCTACATAGATAGCTGTGTTTGGAATTCTAAATCAAACACGGTTTGAGCTAGCTCCTTGAAACTTGACCAAATGAAGTAGTTCTAAGTTCTATTTCTTTGGTTTGTTTCCTCTTGAAGGACCCCATGCAGAGACTGGCGAAAAACACTTTCGTTGGAAAGGGGTTGCCAAGCTTCCAAAAAACTACTAGTTTGCTGAAATCTCAGCAAACCTTTTTTCATCAAATCTTGATGATACTTGGTGGTAATGATCAGTTCACTAAGCCCACTTGGCTGCCCAATTTTCACTCTTCTAGGTTCAAGTTTCGTTTCCAGTAACACTTTGAATTTTTAGGTTTCACTCGGTTTTCTCCTACATAGATAGCTGTGTTTGGAATTCTAAATCAAACACGGTTTGTGCTAGCTCCTTGAAACTTGACCAAATGAAGTAGTTCTAAGTTCTATCTCTATGGTTTGTTTCCTCTTGAAGTACCCCATGCAGAGACTGGCGAAAAACACTTTCGTTTGAAAGGGGTTGCCAAGCTTCCAAAAAACTACTAGTTTGCTGAAATCTCATCAAATATTTTCTCACCAAATCTTGATGATACTTGGTAGTAATCATCAGTTCACTAAGCCCACTTGGCTGCCCAATTTTCACTCTTCTAGGTTCAAGCGTTCGTTTCCAGTAACACTTTGAATTTTTAGGTTTCACTCTGTTTTCTCCTGCATAGATAGCTGTGTTTGGAATTCTAAATCAAACACGGTTTAAGCTAGCTCCTTGAAACTTGACCAAATGAAGTAGTTCTAAGTTCTATCTCTATGGTTTGTTTCCTCTTGATGTACCCCATGCAGAGACTGGCGAAAAACACTTTCGTTGGAAAGGGGTTGCCAAGCTTCCAAAAAACTACTAGTTTGCTGAAATCTCAGCAAACATTTTTTCACCAAATCTTGATGATACTTGGTGGTAATGATCAGTTCACTAAGCCCACTTGGCTTCCCAATTTTCACTCTTCTAGGTTCAAGCGTTCGTTTCCAGTAACACTTTGAATTTTTAGGTTTCACTCTGTTTTCTCCTACATAGATAGCTGTGTTTGGAATTCTAAATCAAACACGGTTTGAGCTAGCTCCTTGAAACTTGACCAAATGAAGTAGTTCTAAGTTCTATCTCTATGGTTTGTTTCCTCTTGAAGTACCCAATGCAGAGACTGGCGAAAAGCACTTTCGTTTGAAAGGGGTTGCCAAGCTACCAAAAATCTACTAGTTTGCTGAAATCTCAGCAAACATTTTTTCACCAAATCTTGATGATACTTGGTGGTAATGATGACTTCACTAAACCCACTTGGCTGCCAAATTTTCACTCTTCTAGGTTCAAGCGTTCGTTTCCAGTAACACTTTGAATTTTTAGGTTTCACTCGGTTTTCTCCTACATAGATAGCTGTGTTTGGAATTCTAAATCAAACACGGTTTGTGCTAGCTCCTTGAAACTTGACCAAATGAAGTAGTTCTAAGTTCTATCTCTATGGTTTGTTTCCTCTTGAAGTACCCCATGCAGAGACCGGCGAAAAACACTTTCGTTTGAAAGGGGTTGCCAAGCTTCCAAAAAAACTTCGAGTTTGCTGAAATCTCAGCAAACATTTTTTCACCAAATCTTGATGATACTTGGTGGTAATGATCAGTTCACTAAGCCCACTTGGCTGCCCAATTTTTATTCTTCTAGGTTGAAGCATTCGTTTCCAGTAACAGTTTGAATTTTTAGGTTTCACTCTGTTTTCTCCTGCATAGATAGCTGTGTTTGGAATTCTAAATCAAACACGGTTTGAGCTAGCTCCTTGAAACTTGACCAAATGAAGAAGTTCTAAGTTCTATCTCTATGGTTTGTTTCCTCTTGAAGTACCCCATGCAGAGACTGGCGAAAAACACTTTCGTTGGAAAGGGGTTGCCAAGCTTCTAAAAAACTACTAGTTTGCTGAAATCTCAACAAAGATTTTTTCACCAAATCTTGATGATACTTGGTGGTAATGATCAGTTCACTAAGCCCACTTGGCTGCCCAATTTTCACTATTCTAGGTTCAAGCGTTCGTTTCCAGTAACACTTTGAATTTTTAGGTTTCACTCGGTTTTCTCCTACATAGATAGCTGTGTTTGGAATTCTAAATCAAACACGGTTTGTGCTAGCTCCTTGAAACTTGACCAAATGAAGTAGTTCTATGTTCTATCTCTATGGTTTGTTTCCTCTTGAAGTACCACATGCAGAGACTGGCGAAAAACACTTTCGTTTTAAAGGGGTTGCCAAGCTTCAAAAAAACTACTAGTTTGCTGAAATCTCAGCAAACATTTTTTCACCAAATCTTGATGATACTTGGTGGTAATGATCAGTTCACTAAGCCCACTTGTCTGCCCAATTTTCACTCTTCTAGGTTCAAGCGTTCGTTTCCAGTAACAGTTTGAATTTTTAGGTTTCACTCTGTTTTCTCCTACATAGATAGCTGTGTTTGGAATTCTAAATCAAACACGGTTTGTGCTAGCTCATTGAAAGTTGACCAAATGAAGTAGTTCTAAGTTCTATCTCTATGGTTTGTTTCCTCTTGAAGGACCCAATGCAGAGACTGGAGAAAAGCACTTTCGTTTGAAAGGGGTTGCCAACTACCAAAAAACTACTAGTTTGCTGAAATCTCAGCAAACATTTTTTCACCAAATCTTGATGATACTTGGTGGTAATGATCAGTTCACTAAGCCCACTTGGCTTCCCAATTTTCACTCTTCTAGGTTCAAGCGTTCGTTTCCAGTAACACTTTGAATTTTTAGGTTTCACTCGGTTTTCTCCTACATAGATAGCTGTGTTTGGAATTCTAAATCAAACACGGTTTGAGCTAGCTCCTTGAAACTTGACCAAATGAAGTAGTTCTAAGTTCCATCTCTATGGTTTGTTTCCTCTTGAAGTACCCCATGCAGAGACTGGCGAAAAACACTTTCGTTGGAAAGGGGTTGCCAAGCTTCCAAAAAACTACTAGTTTGCTGAAATCTCAGCAAAGATTTTTTCACCAAATCTTGATGATACTTGGTGGTAATGATCAGTTCACTAAGCCCACTTAGCTGCCCAATTTTCACTCTTCTAGGTTCAAGCGTTCGTTTCCAGTAACACTTTGAATTTTTAGGTTTCACTCGGTTTTCTCCTACATAGATAGCTGTGTTTGGAATTCTAAATAAAACACGGTTTGTGCTAGCTCCTTGAAACTTGACCAAATGAAGTAGTTCTAAGTTCTATCTCTATGGTTTGTTTCCTCTTGAAGTACCCCATGCAGAGACTGGCGAAAAACACTTTCGTTTGAAAGGGGTTGACAAGCTTCCAAAAAAACTTAGAGTTTGCTGAAATCTCAGCAAACATTTTTTCACCAAATCTTGATGATACTTGGTGGTAATGATCAGTTCACTAAGCCCACTTGGCTGCCCAATTTTTATTCTTCTAGGTTGAAGCATTCGTTTCCAGTAACAGTTTGAATTTTTAGGTTTCACTCTGTTTTCTCCTTCATAGATAGCTGTGTTTGGAATTCTAAATCAAACACGGTTTGAGCTAACTCCTTGAAACATGACCAAATGAAGTAGTTCTAAGTTCTATCTCTATGGTTTGTTTCCTCTTGAAGTACCCTATGCAGAGACTGGCGAAAAACACTTTCGTTGGAAAGGGGTTACCAAGCTTCCAAAAAACTACTAGTTTGCTGAAATCTCAGCAAACATTTTTTCACCAAATCTTGATGATACTTGGTGGTAATCATCAGTTCACTAAGCCCACTTGGCTGCCCAATTTTCACTCTTCTAGGTTCAAGCGTTCGTTTCCAGTAACACTTTGAATTTTTAGGTTTCACTCTGTTTTCTGCTATATAGATAGAGGTGTTTGAAACTCTAATCAAACACGGTTTGTGCTAGCTCCTTGAAACTTGACCAAATGAAGTAGTTCTAAGTTCTATCTCTATGGTTTGTTTCCTCTTGAAGTACCCCATGCATAGACTGGCGAAAAACACTTTCGTTTGAAAGGGGTAGCCAAGCTTCCAAAAAACTACTAGTTTGCTGAAATCGAAGCAAACATTTTTTCACCAAATCTTGATGATACTTGGTGGTAATGATCAGTTCACTAATCCCACTTGGCTGACCAATTTTTATTCTTCTAGGTTGAAGCATTCGTTTCAAGTAACAGTTTGAATTTTTAGGTTTCACTCTGTTTTCTCCTACATAGATAGCTGTGTTTGGAATTCTAAATCAAACACGGTTTGTGCTAGCTCCTTGAAAGTTGACCAAATGAAGTAGTTCTAAGTTCTATCTCTATGGTTTCTTTCCTCGTGAAGTACCCCATGCAGAGACTGGAGAAAAGCACTTTTGTTGGAAAGGGGTTGCCAAGCTTCCAAAAAACTACTAGTTTGCTGAAATCTCAGCAAAAATTTTTTCACCAAATCTTGATGATACTTGGTGGTAATGATCAGATCACTAAGCCCACTTGGCTGCCCAATTTTCACTCTTCTAGGTTCAAGCGTTCGTTTCCAGTAACACTTTGAATTTTTAGGTTTCACTCTTTTTTCTGCTATATAGATAGGGGTGTTTGAAACTCTAATCAAACACGGTTTGTGCTAGCTCCTTGAAACTTGACCAAATGAAGTAGTTCTAAGTTCTATCTCTATGGTTTGTTTCCTCTTGAAGTACCCCATGCAGAGACTGGCGAAAAACACTTTCGTTTGAAAGGGGTTGCCAAGCTTCCAAAAAACTACTAGTTTGCTGAAATCGCAGCAAACATTTTTTCACCAAATCTTGATGATACTTGGTGGTAATGATCAGTTCACTAAGCCCACTTGGCTTCCCAATTTTCACTCTTCTAGGTTCAAGCGTTCGTTTCCAGTAACACTTTGAATTTTCAGGTTTCACTCTGTTTTCTCCTACATAGATAGCTGTGTTTGGAATTCTAAATCAAACACGGTTTGAGCTAGCTCCTTGAAACTTGACCAAATGAAGTAGTTCTAAGTTCTATCTCTATGGTTTGTTTCCTCTTGAAGTACCCCATGCATAGACTGGCGAAAAACACTTTCGTTTGAAAGGGGTAGCCAAGCTTCCAAAAAACTACTAGTTTGCTGAAATCTCAGCAAAAATTTTTTCATCAAATCTTGATGATACTTGGTGGTAATGATCAGTTCACTAAGCCCACTTGGCTGCCCAATTTTCACTCTTCTAGGTTCAAGTTTCGTTTCCAGTAACACTTTGAATTTTTAGGTTTCACTCGGTTTTCTCCTACATAGATAGCTGTGTTTGGAATTCTAAATCAAACACGGTTTGTGCTAGCTCCTTGAAACTTGACCAAATGAAGTAGTTCTAAGTTCTATCTCTATGGTTTGTTTCCTCTTGAAGTACCCCATGCAGAGACTGGCGAAAAGCACTTTCGTTTGAAAGGGGTTGCCAAGCTTCCAAAAAACTACTAGTTTGCTGAAATCTCAGCAAATATTTTCTCACCAAATCTTGATGATACTTGGTAGTAATCATCAGTTCACTAAGCCCACTTGGCTGCCCAATTTTCACTCTTCTAGGTTCAAGCGTTCGTTTCCAGTAACACTTTGAATTTTTAGGTTTCACTCTGTTTTCCCCTGCATAGATAGCTGTGTTTGGAATTCTAAATCAAACACGGTTTAAGCTAGCTCCTTGAAACTTGACCAAATGAAGTAGTTCTAAGTTCTATCTCTATGGTTTGTTTCCTCTTGATGTACCCCATGCAGAGACTGGCGAAAAACACTTTCGTTGGAAAGGGGTTGCCAAGCTTCCAAAAAACTACTAGTTTGCTGAAATCTCAGCAAACATTTTTTCACCAAATCTTGATGATACTTGGTGGTAATGATCAGTTCACTAAGCCCACTTGGCTTCCCAATTTTCACTCTTCTAGGTTCAAGCGTTCGTTTCCAGTAACACTTTGAATTTTTAGGTTTCACTCTGTTTTCTCCTACATAGATAGCTGTGTTTGGAATTCTAAATCAAACACGGTTTGAGCTAGCTCCTTGAAACTTGACCAAATGAAGTAGTTCTAAGTTCTATCTCTATGGTTTGTTTCCTCTTGAAGTACCCAATGCAGAGACTGGCGAAAAGCACTTTCGTTTGAAAGGGGTTGCCAAGCTACCAAAAATCTACTAGTTTGCTGAAATCTCAGCAAACATTTTTTCACCAAATCTTGATGATACTTGGTGGTAATGATCACTTCACTAAACCCACTTGGCTGCCAAATTTTCACTCTTCTAGGTTCAAGCGTTCGTTTCCAGTAACACTTTGAATTTTTAGGTTTCACTCGGTTTTCTCCTACATAGATAGCTGTGTTTGGAATTCTAAATCAAACACGGTTTGTGCTAGCTCCTTGAAACTTGACCAAATGAAGTAGTTCTAAGTTCTATCTCTATGGTTTGTTTCCTCTTGAAGTACCCCATGCAGAGACCGGCGAAAAACACTTTCGTTTGAAAGGGGTTGCCAAGCTTCCAAAAAAACTTCGAGTTTGCTGAAATCTCAGCAAACATTTTTTCACCAAATCTTGATGATACTTGGTGGTAATGATCAGTTCACTAAGCCCACTTGGCTGCCCAATTTTTATTCTTCTAGGTTGAAGCATTCGTTTCCAGTAACAGTTTGAATTTTTAGGTTTCACTCTGTTTACTCCTGCATAGATAGCTGTGTTTGGAATTCTAAATCAAACACGGTTTAAGCTAGCTCCTTGAAACTTGACCAAATGAAGTAGTTCTAAGTTCTATCTCTATGGTTTGTTTCCTCTTGAAGTACTCCATGCAGAGACTGGCGAAAAATACTTTCGTTGGAAAGGGGTTGCCAAGCTTCCAAAAAACTACTAGTTTGCTGAAATCTCAGCAAACATTTTTTCACCAAATCTTGATGATACTTGGTGGTAATGATCAGTTCACTAAGCAAACTTGGCTGCCCAATTTTCACTCTTTTAGGTTCAAGCGTTCGTTTCCAGTAACACTTTGAATTTTTAGGTTTCACTCTGTTTTCTGCTATATAGATAGCTGTGTTTGGAATTCTAAATCAAACACGGTTTGAGCTAGCTCCTTGAAACTTGACCAAATGAAGTAGTTCTAAGTTCTATCTCTATGGTTTGTTTCCTCTTGAAGTACCCCATGCAGAGACTGGCGAAAAACACTTTCGTTTGAAAGGGGTAGCCAAGCTTCCAAAAAACTACTAGTTTGCTGAAATCGAAGCAAACATTTTTTCACCAAATCTTGATGATACTTGGTGGTAATGATCAGTTCACTAATCCCACTTGGCTGACCAATTTTTATTCTTCTAGGTTGAAGCATTCGTTTCAAGTAACAGTTTGAATTTTTAGGTTTCACTCTGTTTTCTCCTACATAGATAGCTGTGTTTGGAATTCTAAATCAAACACGGTTTGTGCTAGCTCCTTGAAAGTTGACCAAATGAAGTAGTTCTAAGTTCTATCTCTATGGTTTCTTTCCTCGTGAAGTACCCCATGCAGAGACTGGAGAAAAGCACTTTTGTTGGAAAGGGGTTGCCAAGCTTCCAAAAAACTACTAGTTTGCTGAAATCTCAGCAAAAATTTTTTCACCAAATCTTGATGATACTTGGTGGTAATGATCAGATCACTAAGCCCACTTGGCTGCCCAATTTTCACTCTTCTAGGTTCAAGCGTTCGTTTCCAGTAACACTTTGAATTTTTAGGTTTCACTCTTTTTTCTGCTATATAGATAGAGGTGTTTGAAACTCTAATCAAACACGGTTTGTGCTAGCTCCTTGAAACTTGACCAAATGAAGTAGTTCTAAGTTCTATCTCTATGGTTTGTTTCCTCTTGAAGTACCCCATGCAGAGACTGGCGAAAAACACATGCGTTTGAAAGGGGTTGCCAAGCTTCCAAAAAACTACTAGTTTGCTGAAATCGCAGCAAACATTTTTTCACCAAATCTTGATGATACTTGGTGGTAATGATCAGTTCACTAAGCCCACTTGGCTTCCCAATTTTCACTCTTCTGGGTTCAAGCGTTCGTTTCCAGTAACACTTTGAATTTTCAGGTTTCACTCTGTTTTCTCCTACATAGATAGCTGTGTTTGGAATTCTAAATCAAACACGGTTTGAGCTAGCTCCTTGAAACTTGACCAAATGAAGTAGTTCTAAGTTCTATCTCTTTGGTTTGTTTCCTCTTGAAGGACCCCATGCAGAGACTGGCGAAAAACACTTTCGTTGGAAAGGGGTTGCCAAGCTTCCAAAAAACTACTAGTTTGCTGAAATCTCAGCAAACCTTTTTTCATCAAATCTTGATGATACTTGGTGGTAATGATCAGTTCACTAAGCCCACTTGGCTGCCCAATTTTCACTCTTCTAGGTTCAAGTTTCGTTTCCAGTAACACTTTGAATTTTTAGGTTTCACTCGGTTTTCTCCTACATAGATAGCTGTGTTTGGAATTCTAAATCAAACACGGTTTGTGCTAGCTCCTTGAAACTTGACCAAATGAAGTAGTTCTAAGTTCTATCTCTATGGTTTGTTTCCTCTTGAAGTACCCCATGCAGAGACTGGCGAAAAGCACTTTCGTTTGAAAGGGGTTGCCAAGCTTCCAAAAAACTACTAGTTTGCTGAAATCTCATCAAATATTTTCTCACCAAATCTTGATGATACTTGGTAGTAATCATCAGTTCACTAAGCCCACTTGGCTGCCCAATTTTCACTCTTCTAGGTTCAAGCGTTCGTTTCCAGTAACACTTTGAATTTTTAGGTTTCACTCTGTTTTCTCCTGCATAGATAGCTGTGTTTGGAATTCTAAATCAAACACGGTTTAAGCTAGCTCCTTGAAACTTGACCAAATGAAGTAGTTCTAAGTTCTATCTCTATGGTTTGTTTCCTCTTGATGTACCCCATGCAGAGACTGGCGAAAAACACTTTCGTTGGAAAGGGGTTGCCAAGCTTCCAAAAAACTACTAGTTTGCTGAAATCTCAGCAAACATTTTTTCACCAAATCTTGATGATACTTGGTGGTAATGATCAGTTCACTAAGCCCACTTGGCTTCCCAATTTTCACTCTTCTAGGTTCAAGCGTTCGTTTCCAGTAACACTTTGAATTTTTAGGTTTCACTCTGTTTTCTCCTACATAGATAGCTGTGTTTGGAATTCTAAATCAAACACGGTTTGAGCTAGCTCCTTGAAACTTGACCAAATGAAGTAGTTCTAAGTTCTATCTCTATGGTTTGTTTCCTCTTGAAGTACCCAATGCAGAGACTGGCGAAAAGCACTTTCGTTTGAAAGGGGTTGCCAAGCTACCAAAAATCTACTAGTTTGCTGAAATCTCAGCAAACATTTTTTCACCAAATCTTGATGATACTTGGTGGTAATGATGACTTCACTAAACCCACTTGGCTGCCAAATTTTCACTCTTCTAGGTTCAAGCGTTCGTTTCCAGTAACACTTTGAATTTTTAGGTTTCACTCGGTTTTCTCCTACATAGATAGCTGTGTTTGGAATTCTAAATCAAACACGGTTTGTGCTAGCTCCTTGAAACTTGACCAAATGAAGTAGTTCTAAGTTCTATCTCTATGGTTTGTTTCCTCTTGAAGTACCCCATGCAGAGACCGGCGAAAAACACTTTCGTTTGAAAGGGGTTGCCAAGCTTCCAAAAAAACTTCGAGTTTGCTGAAATCTCAGCAAACATTTTTTCACCAAATCTTGATGATACTTGGTGGTAATGATCAGTTCACTAAGCCCACTTGGCTGCCCAATTTTTATTCTTCTAGGTTGAAGCATTCGTTTCCAGTAACAGTTTGAATTTTTAGGTTTCACTCTGTTTTCTCCTGCATAGATAGCTGTGTTTGGAATTCTAAATCAAACACGGTTTGAGCTAGCTCCTTGAACTTGACCAAATGAAGTAGTTCTAAGTTCTATCTCTATGGTTTGTTTCCTCTTGAAGTAACCCATGCAGAGAAAGGCGAAAAACACTTTCGTTGGAAAGGGGTTGCCAAGCTTCCAAAAAACTACTAGTTTGCTGAAATCTCAGCAAAGATTTTTTCACCAAATCTTGATGATACTTGGTGGTAATGATCAGTTCACTAAGCCCACTTGGCTGCCCAATTTTCACTCTTCTAGGTTCAAGCGTTCGTTTCCAGTAACACTTTGAATTTTTAGGTTTCACTCGGTTTTCTCCTACATAGATAGCTGTGTTTGGAATTCTAAATCAAACACGGTGTGTGCTAGCTCCTTGAGACTTGACCAAATAAAGTAGTTCTAAGTTCTATCTCTATGGTTTGTTTCCTCTTGAAGTACCCCATGCAGAGACTGGCGAAAAACACTTTCGTTTGAAAGGGGTTGCCAAGCTTCCAAAAAACAACTAGTTTGCTGAAATCTCAGCAAATATTTTTTCACCAAATCTTGATGATGCTTGGTGGTAATGATCAGTTCACTTATCCCACTTGGCTGCCCAATTTTTATTCTTCTAGGTTGAAGCATTCGTTTCCAGTAACAGTTTGAATTTTTAGGTTTCACTCTGTTTTCTCCTACATAGATAGCTGTGTTTGGAATTCTAAATCAAACACGGTTTGTGATAGCTCCTTGAAACTTGACCAAATGAAGTAGTTCTAAGTTCTATCTCTATGGTTTGTTTCCTCTTGAAGTACCCCATGCAGATACTGGCGAAAAACACTTTCGTTTGAAACGGGTTGCCAAGCTTCCAAAAAACTACTAGTTTGCTGAAATCTCAGCAAACATTTTTTCACCAAACCTTGATGATACTTGGTTGTAATGATCAGTTCACTAATCCCACTTGGTTGCCCAATTTTCACTCTTCTAGGTTCAAGCGTTCGTTTCCAGTAACACTTTGAATTTTTAGGTTTCACTCTGTTTTCTGCTATATAGATAGATGTGTTTGAAACACTAATCAAACACGGTTTGTGCTAGCTCCTTGAAACTTGACCAAATGAAGTAGTTCTAAGTTCTATCTCTATGGCTTGTTTTCTCTTGAAGTACCCCATGCAGAGACTGGCGAAAAACACTTTCGTTGAAAGGGGTTGCCAAGCTTCCAAAAAACTACTAGTTTGATGAAATCTCAGCAAACATTTTTTTACCAAATCTTGATGATACTTGGTGGTAATGATCAGTTCACTAATCCCACTTGGCTGCCCAATTTTTATTCTTCTAGGTTTAAGCGTTCGTTTCCAGTAACACTTTGAATTTTTAGGTTTCACTCTGTTTTCTGCTATATAGATAGATGTGTTTGAAACTCAAAATCAAACACGGTTTGTGCTAGCTCCTTGAAAATTGACCTAATGAAGTAGTTCTAAGTTCTATCTCAATGGTTTGTTTCCTCTTGAATTACCCCATGCAGAGACTGGCGGAAAAACACTATCGTTTGACAGGGGTTGCCAAGCTTTCAAAAAACTACTAGTTTGCTGAAATCTCAGCAAACATTTTTTCACCAAATCTTGATGATAATTGGTGGTAATGATCAGTTCACTAATCCCACTTGGCTGCCCAATTTTTGTTCTTCTAGGTTGAAGCATTCGTTTCCAGTAACAATTTGAATTTTTAGGTTTCACTCTGTTTTCTCCTACATAGATAGCTGTGTTTGGAATTCTAAATCAATCACGGTTTGTGCTAGCTCCTGAAACTTGACCAAATGAAGTAGTTCTACTTTCTACCTCTATGGTTTGTTTCCTCTTGAAGTACCCCATGCAGAGACTGGCGAAAAACACTTTCGTTTGAAAGGGGTTGCCAAGCTTCCAAAAAACTACTAGTTTGCTGAAATCTCAGCAAACATTTTTTCACCAAATCTTGATGATACTTGGTGGTAATGATCAGTTCACTAAACCCACTTGGCTGCCCAATTTTTATTCTTCTAGGTTCAAGCGTTCGTTTCCAGTAACACTTTGAATTTTTATTTTTCACTCTGTTTTCTGCTACATAGATAGATGTGTTTGAAACTCTAAATCAAACACGGTTTGTGCTAGCTCCTTGAAACTTGACCAAATGAAGTAGTTCTAAGTTCTATCTCTATACTTTGTGTCCTCTTGAAGTACCCAATGCAGAGACTGGTGAAAAGCACTTTCGTTTGAAAGGGGTTGCCAAGCTTCCAAAAAACTACTAGTTTGCTGAAATCTCAGCAAACATTTTTTCACCAAATCTTGATAATACTTGGTGGTAATGATCAGTTCACTAAGCCCACTTGGCTGCCCAATTTTCACTCTTCTAGGTTCAAGCGTACGTTTCCAGTAACACTTTGAATTTTTAGGTTTCACTCGGTTTTCTCCTACATAGAGAGCTGTGTTTGGAATTCTAAATCAAACACGGTTTGTGCTAGCTCCTTGAAACTTGACCAAATGAAGTAGTTCTAAGTTCTATCTCTATGGTTTGTTTCCTCTTGAAGTACCCCATGCAGAGACTGGAGAAAAACACTTTCTTTTGAAAGGGGTTGCCAAGCTTCCAAAAAAAGTACTAGTTTGCTGAAATCTCAGCAAACATTTTTCACCAAATCTTGATGATACTTGGTGGTAATGATCAGTTCACTAAGCGCACTTGGCTACCCAATTTTCACTCTTCTAGGATCAAGCATTCGTTTCCAGTAACACTTTGAATTTTTAGGTTTCACTCTGTTTTCTCCTACATAGATAGCTGTATTTGGAATTCTAAATCAAACACGGTTTGTGCTAGCTCCTTGAGACTTGACCAAATAAAGTAGTTCTAAGTTCTATCTCTATGGTTTGTTTCCTCTTGAAGTACCCCATGCAGAGACTGGCGAAAAACACTTTCGTTTGAAAGGGGTTGCCAAGCTTCCAAAAAACAACTAGTTTGCTGAAATCTCAGCAAACATTTTTTCACCAAATCTTGATGATACTTGGTGGTAATCATCAGTTCACTAAGCCCACTTGGCTCCCCAATTTTCACTCTTCTAAGTTCAAGCGTTCGTTTCCAGTAACACTTTGAATTTTTAGGTTTCACTCTGTTTTCTGCTATATAGATAGATGTGTTTGAAACTCAAAATCAAACACGGTTTGTGCTAGCTCCTTGAAACTTGACCAAATGAAATAGTTCTAAGTTCTATCTCTATGGTTTGTTTCCTCTTGAAGTACCCCATGCAGAGCCTGGCGAAAAACACTTTCTTTTGAAAGGGGTTGCCAAGCTTCCAAAAATCTACTAGTTTGCTGAAATCTCAGCAAACATTTTTTCACCAAATCTTGATGATACTTGGTGGTAATGATCAGTTCACTAAACCCACTTGGCTGCACAATTTTTATTCTTCTAGGTTCAAGCGTTCGTTTCCAGTAACACTTTGAATTTTTAGGTTTCACTCTGTTTTCTGCTATATAGATAGATCTGTTTGAAACTCTAAATCAAACACGGTTTGTGCTAGCTCCTTGAAACTTGACCAAATGAAGTAGTT
Organism: Callospermophilus lateralis; assembly: GCF_048772815.1. Lineage (NCBI taxonomy): Eukaryota > Metazoa > Chordata > Mammalia > Rodentia > Sciuridae > Callospermophilus > Callospermophilus lateralis. The sequence goes on from NW_027516938.1 coordinate 41,749, forward strand.
CTAAGTTCTATCTCTATGGTTTGTTTCCTCTTGAAGTACCCCATGCAGAGACTGGCGAAAAACACTTTCGTTTGAAAGGGGTTGCCAAGCTTCCAAAAAAAGTCCTAGTTTGCTGAAATCTCAGCAAATATTATTTCACCAAATCTTGATGATACATGGTGGTAATGATCAGTTCACTAAGCCCACTTGGCTCCCCAATTTTCACTCTTCTAGGATCAAGCGTTCGTTTCCAGTAACACTTTGAATTTTTAGGTTTCACTCTGTTTTCTCCTACATAGATAGCTGTATTTGGAATTCTAAATCAAACACGGTTTGTGCTAGCTCCTTGAGACTTGACCAAATAAAGTAGTTCTAAGTTCTATCTCTATGGTTTGTTTCCTCTTGAAGTACCCCATGCAGAGACTGGCGAAAAACACTTTCGTTTGAAAGGGGTTGCCAAGCTTCCAAAAAATAACTAGTTTGCTGAAATCTCAACAAACATTTTTTCACCAAATCTTGATGATACTTGGTGGTAATGATCAGTTTACTAATCCCACTTGGCTGCCCAATTTTTATTCTTCTAGGTTAAAGCATTCGTTTCCAGTAACAGTTTGAATTCTTAGGTTTCACTCTGTTTTCTCCTACATAGATAGCAGTGTTTGGAATTCTAAATCAAACACGGTTTGTGCTAGCTCCTTGAAACTTCACCAAATGAAGTAGTTCTAAGTTCTATCTCTATGGTTTTTTTTCCTTTTGAAGTACCCCATGCAGAGACTGGCGAAAAACACTTTCTTTTGAAAGGGGTTGCCAAGCTTCCAAAAAACTACTAGTATGCTGAAATCTCAGCTAATATTTTTTCACCAAATCTTGATGATACTTGGTGGTAATCATCAGTTCACTAAGCCCACTTGGCTGCCCAACTTTCACTCTTCTATGTTCAAGCGTTCGTTTCCAGTAACAGTTTGAATTTTTAGGTATCACTCTGTTTTCTGCTATGTAGACAGATGTGTTTGAAACTCTAAATCAAACACGGTTTGTGCTAGCTCCTTGAAACTTGACCAAATGAAGTAATTCTAAGTTCTAACTCTTGGTTTGTTTCCTCTTGAATTAACCCATGCAGAGACTGGCGAAAAACACTTTCGTTTGAAAGGGGTTGCAAACTTCCAAAAAACTACTAGTTTGCTGAAATCTCAGCAAACATTTTTTCACCAAATATTGATGGTACTTGGTGGTAATGATCAGTTCACTAAGCCCACTTCGCTGCCCAATTTTTATTCTTCTAGGTTGAAGCATTCGTTTCCAGTAACAGTTTGAATTTTTAGGTTTCACTCTGTTTTCTCCTACATAGATAGCTGTGTTTGGAATTCTAAATCAAACACGGTTTGTGCTAGCTCCTTGAAACTTGACCAAATGAAGTAGTTCTCAGTTCTATCTCTATGGTTTGTTTCCTCTTGAAGTACCCCATGCAGAGACTGGCGAAAAACACTTTCGTTTGAAACGGGTTGCCAAGCTTCCATAAAACTACTAGTTTGCTGAAATCTCAGCAAACATTTTTTCACCAAACCTTGATGATACTTGGTTGTAATGATCAGTTCACTAATCCCACTTGGCTGCCCAATTTTCACTCTTCTAGGTTCAGGCGTTCGTTTCCAGTAACACTTTGAATTTTTAGGTTTCACTCGGTTTTCTCCTACATAGATAGCTGTGTTTGGAATTCTTAATCAAACACGGTTTGTGCTAGCTCCTTGAAAGTTGACCAAATGAAGTAGTTCTAAGTTCTATCTCTATGGTTTGTTTCCTCTTGAAGTACCCAATGCAGAGACTGGTGAAAAGCACTTTCGTTTGAAAGGGGTTGCCAAGCTTCCAAAAAACTACTAGTTTGCTGAAATCTCAGCAAACATTTTTTTACCAAATCTTGATAATACTTGGTGGTAATGATCAGTTCACTAAGCCCACTTGGCTGCCCAATTTTCACTCTTCTAGGTTCAAGCGTTCGTTTCCAGTAACACTTTGAATTTTTAGGTTTCACTCGGTTTTCTCCTGCATAGATAGCTGTGTTTGGAATTCTAAATTAAACACGGTTTGTGCTAGCTCCTTGAAACTTGACCAAATGAAGTAGTTCTAAGTTCTATCTCTATGGTTTGTTTCCTCTTGAAGTACCGCATGCAGAGACTGGCGAAAAACACTTTCGTTGGAAAGGGGTTGCCAAACTTCCAAAAAACTACTAGTTTGCTGAAATCTCAGCAAACATTTTTTCACCAAATCTTGATGATACTTGGTGGTAATGATCATTTCACTAAGCCCACTTGTCTGCCCAATTTTCACTCTTCTAAGTTCAAGCGTTCGTTTCCAGTAACACTTTGAATTTTTAGGTTTCACTCTGTTTTCTGCTATATAGATAGAGGTGTTTGAAACTGTAATCAAACACGGATTGTGCTAGCTCCTTGAAACTTGACCAAATGAAGTAGTTCTAAGTTCTATCTCTATGGTTTGTTTCCGCTTGAAGTACCCCATGCTTTGACTGGCGAAAAACACTTTCGTTTGAAAGGGGTAGCCAAGCTTCCAAAAAACTACTAGTTTGCTGAAATCTCAGCAAATATTTTTTCACCAAATCTTGATGATACTTGGTGGTAATGATCAGTTAACTAATCCCACTTGGCTGCCCAATTTTTATTCTTCTAGGTTGAAGCATTCATTTTTAGTAACAGTTTGAAATTTTAGGTTTCAATCTGTTTTCTCCTACATAGATAGCTGTGTTTGGAATTCTAAATCAAACACGGTTTGTGCTAGCTCCTTGAAAGTTGACCAAATGAAGTAGTTCTAAGTTCTATCTCTATGGTTTGTTTCCTCTTGAAGTACCTTATGCAGAGACTGGCGAAAAGCACTTTCGTTTGAAAGGGGTTGCCAAGCTTCCAAAAAACTACTAGTTTGCTGAAATCTCAGCAAATATTTTTTCACCAAATCTTCATGATACTTGGTGGTAATGATCAGTTTACTAAGCCCACTTGGCTGCCCAATTTTCACTCTTCTAGGTTCAAGCGTTCGTTTCCAGTAACACTTTGAATTTTTAGGTTTCACTCTGTTTTCTGCTATATAGATAGATGTGTTTGAAACACTAATCAAACACGGTTTGTGCTAGCTCCTTGAAACTTGACCAAATGAAGTAGTTCTAAGTTCTATCTCAATGGTTTGTTTCCTCTTGAATTACCCCATGCAGAGACTGGCGAAAAACACTTTCGTTTAAAAGGGGTTGCCAAGCTTTCAAAAAACTACTAGTTTGCTGAAATCTCAGCAAACCTTTTTTTACCAAATCTTGATGATAATTGGTGGTAATGATCAGTTCACTAATCTCACTTGGCTGCCCAATTTTTGTTCTTCTAGGTTGAAGCATTCGTTTCCAGTAACAATTTGAATTTTTAGGTTTCACTCTGTTTTCTCCTACATAGATAGCTCTGTTTGGAATTCTAAATCAATCACGGTTTGTGCTAGCTCCTTGAAACTTGACCAAATGAAGTAGTTCTACTTTCTACCTCTATGGTTTGTTTCCTCTTGAAGTACCCCATGCAGAGACTGGCGAAAAACACTTTCGTTTGAAAGGGGTTGCCAAGCTTCCAAAAAACTACTAGTTTGCTGAAATCTCAGCAAACATTTTTTCACCAAATCTTGATGATACTTGGTGGTAATGATCAGTTCACTAATCCCACTTGGCTGCCCAATTTTTATTCTTCTAGGTTCAAGCGTTCGTTTCCAGTAACACTTTGAATTTTTAGGTTTCACTCTGTTTTCTGCTATATAGATAGATGTGTTTGAAACTCTAAATCAAACACGGTTTGTGCTAGCTCCTTGAAACTTGACCAAATGAAGTAGTTCTAAGTTCTATCTCTATTGTTTGTTTCCTCTTGAAGTACCCCATGCAGAGACTGGCGAAAAAACACTTTCGTTTGAAAGGGGTTGCCAAGCTTCCAAAAAACTACTAGTTTGCTGAAATCTCAGCAAATATTTTTTCACCAAACCTTGATGATACTTGGTGGTAATGATCAGTTCACTAAGCCCACTTGGCTGCCCAATTTTCACTCTTCTAGGTTCAAGCATTCGTTTCCAGTAACACTTTGAATTTTTAGGTTTCACTCTGTTTTCTCCTACATAATAGCTGTGTTTGGAATTCTAAATCAAACACGGTTTGTGCTAGCTCCTTGAAACTTGAACAAATGAAGTAGTTCTAAGTTCTATCTCTATGGTTTGTTTCCTCTTGAAGTACCCCATGCAGAGACTGGCGAAAAGCACTTTTGTTTGAAAGGGGTTACCAAGCTTCCAAAAAACTACTAGTTTGCTGAAATCTCAGCAAACATTTTTTCACCAAATCTTGATGATACTTGGTGGTAATGATCAGTTTACTAATCCCACTTGGCTGCCCAATTTTTATTCTTCTAGGTTAAAGCATTCGTTTCCAGTAACAGTTTGAATTTTTAGGTTTCACTCTGTTTTCTCCTACATAGATAGCTGTGTTTGGAATTCTAAATCAAACACGTTTTGTGCTAGCTCCTTGAAACTTCACCAAATGAAGTAGTTCTAAGTTCTATCTCTATGGTTTTTTTCTTCTTGAAGTACTCCATGCAGAGACTGGCGAAAAACACTTTCTTTTGAAAGGGGTTGCCAAGCTTCCAAAAAAACTACTAGTATGCTGAAATCTCAGCTAATATTTTTTCACCAAATCTTGATGATACTTGGTGGTAATCATCAGTTCACTAAGCCCACTTGGCTGCCCAACTTTCACTCTTCTAGGTTCAAGCGTTCGTTTCCAGTAACACTTTGAATTTTTAGGTATCACTCTGTTTTCTGCTATGTAGACAGATGTGTTTGAAACTCTAAATCAAACACGGTTTGTGCTAGCTCCTTGAAACTTGACCAAATGAAGTAGTTCTAAGTTCTAACTCTTGCTTTGTTTCCTCTTGAATTACCCCATGCAGAGACTGGCGAAAAACACTTTCGTTTGAAAGGGGTTGCAAAGCTTCCAAAAAACTACTAGTTTGCTGAAATCTCAGCAAACATTTTTTCACCAAATATTGATGGTACTTGGTGGTAATGATCAGTTCACTAAGCCCACTTCGCTGCCCAATTTTTATTCTTCTAGGTTGAAGCATTCGTTTCCAGTAACAGTTTGAATTTTTAGGTTTCACTCTGTTTTCTCCTACATAGATAGCTGTGTTTGGAATTCTAAATCAAACACGGTTTGTGCTAGCTCCTTGAAACTTGACCAAATGAAGTACTTCTAAGTTCTATTTCTATGGTTTGTTTCCTCTTGAAGTACCCTATGCAGAGACTGGCGAAAAACACTTTCGTTTGAAAGGGGTTGCAAAGCTTCCAAAAAACTACTAGTTTGCTGAAATCTCAGCAAACATTTTGTCACCAAATCTTGATGATACTTGGTGGTAATGATCAGTTCACTAATCCCACTTGGCTGCCCAATTTTCACTCTTCTAGGTTCAAGCGTTCGTTTCCAGTAACACTTTGAATTTTTAGGTTTCACTCTGTTTTCTGCTATATAGATAGATGTGTTTGAAACTCAAAATCAAACACGGTTTGTGCTAGCTCCTTGAAACTTGACCTAATGAAGTAGTTCTAAGTTCTATCTCAATGGTTTGTTTCCTCTTGAATTACCCATGCAGAGACTGGCGAAAAACACTTTCGTTTAAAAGGGGTTGCCAAGCTTTCAAAAAACTACTAGTTTGCTGAAATCTCAGCAAACATTTTTTTACCAAATCTTGATGATAATTGGTGGTAATGATCAGTTCACTAATCTCACTTGGCTGCCCAATTTTTGTTCTTCTAGGTTGAAGCATTCGTTTCCAGTAACAATTTGAATTTTTAGGTTTCACTCTGTTTTCTCCTACATAGATAGCTCTGTTTGGAATTCTAAATCAATCACGGTTTGTGCTAGCTCCTTGAAACTTGACCAAATGAAGTAGTTCTACTTTCTACCTCTATGGTTTGTTTCCTCTTGAAGTACCCCATGCAGAGACTGGCGAAAAACACTTTCGTTTGAAAGGGGTTGCCAAGCTTCCAAAAAACTACTAGTTTGCTGAAATCTCAGCAAACATTTTTTCACCAAATCTTGATGATACTTGGTGGTAATGATCAGTTCACTAATCCCACTTGGCTGCCCAATTTTTATTCTTCTAGGTTCAAGCGTTCGTTTCCAGTAACACTTTGAATTTTTAGGTTTCACTCTGTTTTCTGCTATATAGATAGATGTGTTTGAAACTCTAAATCAAACACGGTTTGTGCTAGCTCCTTGAAACTTGACCAAATGAAGTAGTTCTAAGTTCTATCTCTATTGTTTGTTTCCTCTTGAAGTACCCCATGCAGAGACTGGCGAAAAACACTTTCGTTTGAAAGGGGTTGCCAAGCTTCCAAAAAACTACTAGTTTGCTGAAATCTCAGCAAATATTTTTTCACCAAACCTTGATGATACTTGGTGGTAATGATCAGTTCACTAAGCCCACTTGGCTGCCCAATTTTCACTCTTCTAGGTTCAAGCATTCGTTTCCAGTAACACTTTGAATTTTTAGGTTTCACTCTGTTTTCTCCTACATAATAGCTGTGTTTGGAATTCTAAATCAAACACGGTTTGTGCTAGCTCCTTGAAACTTGAACAAATGAAGTAGTTCTAAGTTCTATCTCTATGGTTTGTTTCCTCTTGAAGTACCCCATGCAGAGACTGGCGAAAAGCACTTTTGTTTGAAAGGGGTTACCAAGCTTCCAAAAAACTACTAGTTTGCTGAAATCTCAGCAAACATTTTTTCACCAAATCTTGATGATACTTGGTGGTAATGATCAGTTTACTAATCCCACTTGGCTGCCCAATTTTTATTCTTCTAGGTTAAAGCATTCGTTTCCAGTAACAGTTTGAATTTTTAGGTTTCACTCTGTTTTCTCCTACATAGATAGCTGTGTTTGGAATTCTAAATCAAACACGTTTTGTGCTAGCTCCTTGAAACTTCACCAAATGAAGTAGTTCTAAGTTCTATCTCTATGGTTTTTTTCCTCTTGAAGTACTCCATGCAGAGACTGGCGAAAAACACTTTCTTTTGAAAGGGGTTGCCAAGCTTCCAAAAAACTACTAGTATGCTGAAATCTCAGCTAATATTTTTTCACCAAATCTTGATGATACTTGGTGGTAATCATCAGTTCACTAAGCCCACTTGGCTGCCCAACTTTCACTCTTCTAGGTTCAAGCGTTCGTTTCCAGTAACACTTTGAATTTTTAGGTATCACTCTGTTTTCTGCTATGTAGACAGATGTGTTTGAAACTCTAAATCAAACACGGTTTGTGCTAGCTCCTTGAAACTTGACCAAATGAAGTAGTTCTAAGTTCTAACTCTTGCTTTGTTTCCTCTTGAATTACCCCATGCAGAGACTGGGGAAAAACACTTTCGTTTGAAAGGGGTTGCAAAGCTTCCAAAAAACTACTAGTTTGCTGAAATCTCAGCAAACATTTTTTCACCAAATATTGATGGTACTTGGTGGTAATGATCAGTTCACTAAGCCCACTTCGCTGCCCAATTTTTATTCTTCTAGGTTGAAGCATTCGTTTCCAGTAACAGTTTGAATTTTTAGGTTTCACTCTGTTTTCTCCTACATAGATAGCTGTGTTTGGAATTCTAAATCAAACACGGTTTGTGCTAGCTCCTTGAAACTTGACCAAATGAAGTACTTCTAAGTTCTTTTTCTATGGTTTGTTTCCTCTTGAAGTACCCTATGCAGAGACTGGCGAAAAACACTTTCGTTTGAAAGGGGTTGCAAAGCTTCCAAAAAACTACTAGTTTGCTGAAATCTCAGCAAACATTTTGTCACCAAATCTTGATGATACTTGGTGGTAATGATCAGTTCACTAATCCCACTTGGCTGCCCAATTTTCACTCTTCTAGGTTCAAGCGTTCGTTTCCAGTAACACTTTGAATTTTTAGGTTTCACTCTGTTTTCTGCTATATAGATAGATGTGTTTGAAACTCAAAATCAAACACGGTTTGTGCTAGCTCCTTGAAACTTGACCTAATGAAGTAGTTCTAAGTTCTATCTCAATGGTTTGTTTCCTCTTGAATTACCCCATGCAGAGACTGGCGAAAAACACTTTCGTTTAAAAGGGGTTGCCAAGCTTTCAAAAAACTACTAGTTTGCTGAAATCTCAGCAAACATTTTTTTACCAAATCTTGATGATAATTGGTGGTAATGATCAGTTCACTAATCTCACTTGGCTGCCCAATTTTTGTTCTTCTAGGTTGAAGCATTCGTTTCCAGTAACAATTTGAATTTTTAGGTTTCACTCTGTTTTCTCCTACATAGATAGCTCTGTTTGGAATTCTAAATCAATCACGGTTTGTGCTAGCTCCTTGAAACTTGACCAAATGAAGTAGTTCTACTTTCTACCTCTATGGTTTGTTTCCTCTTGAAGTACCCCATGCAGAGACTGGCGAAAAACACTTTCGTTTGAAAGGGGTTGCCAAGCTTCCAAAAAACTACTAGTTTGCTGAAATCTCAGCAAACATTTTTTCACCAAATCTTGATGATACTTGGTGGTAATGATCAGTTCACTAATCCCACTTGGCTGCCCAATTTTTATTCTTCTAGGTTCAAGCGTTCGTTTCCAGTAACACTTTGAATTTTTAGGTTTCACTCTGTTTTCTGCTATATAGATAGATGTGTTTGAAACTCTAAATCAAACACGGTTTGTGCTAGCTCCTTGAAACTTGACCAAATGAAGTAGTTCTAAGTTCTATCTCTATTGTTTGTTTCCTCTTGAAGTACCCCATGCAGAGACTGGCGAAAAACACTTTCGTTTGAAAGGGGTTGCCAAGCTTCCAAAAAACTACTAGTTTGCTGAAATCTCAGCAAATATTTTTTCACCAAACCTTGATGATACTTGGTGGTAATGATCAGTTCACTAAGCCCACTTGGCTGCCCAATTTTCACTCTTCTAGGTTCAAGCATTCGTTTCCAGTAACACATTGAATTTTTAGGTTTCACTCTGTTTTCTCCTACATAATAGCTGTGTTTGGAATTCTAAATCAAACACGGTTTGTGCTAGCTCCTTGAAACTTGAACAAATGAAGTAGTTCTAAGTTCTATCTCTATGGTTTGTTTCCTCTTGAAGTACCCCATGCAGAGACTGGCGAAAAGCACTTTTGTTTGAAAGGGGTTACCAAGCTTCCAAAAAACTACTAGTTTGCTGAAATCTCAGCAAACATTTTTTCACCA